>NC_043712.1:4795459-4809965 GCF_006229205.1 Suricata suricatta | reverse complement strand
AGGAGAATTAGGCCTGAGGGGCTGGGCCCGGCCAGCCAGGGGCGCCCGGGAGTCCGGCACGGGGCCCGGGCCGCGGAGGCGGAGGCTGGGCCGGTGGGCGCCCCAGCCAGGCCAGCGGGTCCTTAAAACCCTCCGCCAGCTGAGAACACGATCCTCAAATCTCTAGCTGCCCCCAAGTCGTGCCCGTGCCAGGCTGGCATCGTTCAACCTCAGGAAGGCTTAGAATTAAGAATAGACACATTTAAGGGGTACCTGGGTGGCTCCGTCGGTTAGACGTCTGTCTCCTGATTTCAGCTTCGGTCGTGATCTTGTGGTTTGTGGGTTAAAGCCCCGCGTTGGGCTCTGTGCTGACAGCGTGAAGCCTGCTTGGGATTCTCTTTCTCCCTCTCTCTGCCCCTCCCCTGATTGTGCTCGCTCGCTCTCTCTCTCTCTCAAAATAAGTAAATAAAGCTTAAAAAATTAAAAAAAAGAATAGACACATTTAAGAGAATCAAAACAATAACGTTAATATTTTTGTCTTGAGTGTGCCCAGGTTTAAGCATTTCTGTGGTTCAGGAATATCTTGTTGATTAAGGTACTAGCCCAGCCTTGCAGTTCGGATTTAAAATATGGAAGTGAGCACTTGCTTTAGAATTGGGGTTGTAGGGGGCGCCTGCGTGGCTCTGTCAGTAAGCATCTGACTTCAGCTCAGGTCATGATCTCGCGGTTCGTGAGTTTGAGCCCTGCGTCGGGGTCTGTGCTGACAGCTTGGAGCCTGGAGCCTGCTTCCAATTCTGTGTCTCCCTCTCTCTCTACCCCTCCCCCACTCACATCTGTCTCTCTCTCTCTTATTTTTTTTTAAATTTTTTTCTTTTTTTTGTTTTTTATTTATTTTTGAGAGACAGAGACACCATGAGCAGGGGAGGATCAGAGAGAGAGGGAGGCACAGAATCTGAAACAGGCTCCAGGTTCTGAGCTAGCTGTCAGCACAGAGCCCGACGTGGGGTTCGAACCCACGAACCGTGAGATCATGACCTGAGCTGCAGTCACTGAGCCACCCAGTCACCCCTCTCTCTCTCTTTTAAATATAAATAAACATTTAAAAATTTTAAAAAATTGAATTGGGGTCTTAAGTTGTGCTTTTAGGAAGTTTGGAAGCTCAATGCCACCGCGGGTGTAAATGCAGTGTACAAAGTGTCTGTTTCCGTCAGTGGAGAGGCTGCGTTCTCAGCGGACTGCTGCAGGGACCGAGGAAGAAATGGAACACTCTCAATTTATTCATGCAGCTTAAAATGTTTAAAGGCGCTTGATTAACTAGTTTTGTAAATGGGACCAAACAGTAATCAAAGGGCGCTCACAAAGGATTGTTCAAATGCGCTGTTTATCAATATGTAAATAGAAATAGAATAGTAAGCTATGTAAAGTGAACTTAAAAGCTCAAGAAAGAACTGCACTTTTGAATGTGTAACGTTCAGGAATCAGATGTTAATGTTTAAAGTCAAAGGCATTGTCTGGATAATCTTTTTGGTGCACAAAAGCCCACCCAGGGAGTTGATCCATTCTGGAGGCTACATTCCGGTCCCCATGGGGACATCAAAATGGATCCTCCTGGGCCGCCCGGTGGCTCAGTGGGTTAAGCATCCGACTTCAGTTCAGGTCAGGATCTCACGGTTCAGTACAGGAGTTCAAGGGTTTGTGAGTTCAAGCCCCGTGTCTGGTTTTGCACTGACAGCATGGAGCCTGCTTGGGATCTTCTGTCCCCCTCTCTCTGCCCTTCTACACGCCCCCTCTCTCTCAAAAATAAATAAACATTAAAAAAATAGGAGCATCTGGGTGGCGCAGTCAGTTAAGCATCTGACTCTTGATCCCGGCTCAGGTCATGATCTCACAGTTTGTGGGTTCGAGCCCCACATCGGGCTCTGCACTGATGGTGTGGAGCCTGCTTGGGATTCTCTCTCTCCTCTCTGCCCCTCCCCAGCTTGTGTGCTCTCTCTCTTTTCTCTCTCAAAATAAATAAATAAACTTTAAATAAATAAGTAAGCGTGCCCTCCCGTGGACCTGGTCTGCCATGTCCCTTCCTTAGAGCTAGGTTCCAGAGGTAACAGACTGGACAGTAGTCACAGGTTTGTGGTGAAGGGGCTGATGTCTGACTCTGGTGGGAAACACCCTTGATCCAGGCCTCGCCCCACAGGTCCGTGATGGGGGGTGTTTTAGTTGCCTCCCCTTTCAACGAGGGGGCAAGATACACGGAGCTCCACCAATATCCAGGAAGGGGTGGGGAGCTCAACAAAGCTAACCCTACTGTGGTGCTCATTAGACACATATTAACTGGAGTCATTGTCATGAGGACCCATTTCACAGATGAGGCAACTGAGTCGTGGAGCTGGTGAGTGGCAGACCAGGGTTATGGCTGCAGAACCTTTGCTCCTTATCACATTCCTCCCTGTCAGCACCTTGCCGGATCCTTCCATCCCCTCCAGGATGCGTGCAGGTCAGTCCACTGAGGCTCAGGGAGTCTAGATCCGTGCCCGAAGCTGCATGGCCAGTGCAGGACTGACGCCGCAGCCTCTGGTACCTCTGACATCGGTGCAGCCCAGATCTAGTGGGGCAGATGGGTGTTCAACACGCAGGGCTCGGACGGTTCTGTAATTACAGTCACGGCCAATGTTGTGCAGAAAAGGACAAGGGTACGGGGTGCACGTAACAGGGACACCTGAGCGGTCTGGGCCCGGTGGGTGCGGCGGAGGGAGATGGGGGCCAGGCTGGAGAGGTGGCAGGGCCCCAGGTGAGCAGGCCTTCGAGGAGTTTCCGGACTCGGGACTTTCTAAGGACCAACTGGAGGTGACTGAGGGTTCTGAGCACAGAAGAGACGGCAGTCTCGTGTTTGTAAGCCATCGGTCCTGGGAGGATGGCAGGGTGACACAGAGAGATGGGGAAGGGGCGCTGGGGGGCGGCTGCAGGCATCCAGGGGCAAAGGCTGAGGCAGAGCCCGCCTGGTGGCCTGGAGACTGGGCCAGGAGGGCACATGGAGAGTTGTTCATGCAGCAGCCTGGTCGCAGTTTGGCAAGGGTGACGTGGGGGAGGGACCGGGCATCAGGCACCACGCGTACAGCGTGGGGACCCCTCTCCGCGTGGACGCTGGCCTGCCACGCCAGGGCTCCAACCCAAGGGCTGCCTCTGGCTAGGAAGGCACCAAAGTGGGCTGCCGAGGCACCGATCAGCGTGGCCACAGGGGCCGAGGGCCGCACGCCGGCCTCCGTCGAGCCCCCCAGCCTGGCCCGAGGTGCCCCTACCGTGACCCGAACCCGCTTATCTACCCCTGGGGAGTCGGGGTAATTCGGTCTCTGTGTTTACTCTCGCGGTGAGCGCCTCTGAATCTTTCATCTTGACTGCTGACTGTATCAAAATTCCCGTGGTAATTGGATCAGGTGCAGTATTTTCCATGAGGATATTAAATCAGGCCTTCTGCCCGCGTCCAGAACGATCCGCTTCCGAATATAAAGACGCAGGAGATGGCATTACCCAGGGTATTTTTCCTCCTTTAGACTTTCTCCACCCAACTTTATCACAGCAGCTGTTTATTGGCTGCCAAATAAATCGGGTCTTCCTCCCCTGCCCCGGTTATCAGCCAAAGGAAAGGAAAGCTTCTTGCAGGTTGAGGAGGGAGGCCCGGGGCATGGGGGAGACGGGCTGAGCTGGCCCAGGGCCGTCCTACCTCCAGGGGACCTGAGGACCAGGGTAGGGGGGCCGGGAGCAGGGGAGGGGGAGCCCCACGAGTTGCTTCCCCCGCTGAAGGGGTGCTGAGCACTCGGCTTGGATGGAGCCCCAGGTCAGCCAACCGTCAAGGTGGGATATTTCGACCATCATTAAAAACACGGGAGAAGAGAAGTTCAAGGGCACAGGGAGACTCGGGGCTGGGAGGGAGCTGGCGAGAACCTCAAGAGACATTCGGTTGTTAAAGAGAGAAAGTGAGGTTCTGTCCCAGGCCGATGAGGCCAGTCTGAAGGGCTGTCAGTTGGAACAAGGCAGGGACAGGGGCTGAACAGCAGGGTGAACGTACCACACGCCACCGAGTCACACACTCGACAGTGGTTCGTTTTGTGCTGTCAGTTTCACCTCCATCTTCAAAGTGTCGTGTCAAAATGCCACGTTGCCCGCCACTGACTCGTTTCAATGGTTCAGCCAACACTGGCTGAGCCTCTGCTCTGTGCCAGGTGCTGAATCATGTCCCAGGGATGGGAAAGGGGATGCTGGGAGCCATGGGGGGGTTTTGAGCAGAGGTGGGTCTTGACCAGACAAGAGGGGGGGGTCCCCCTGGGTGCCCTGCGGGGGGCATGGCCAATGCAGTCATCTAGGGAAGAGGTGGTGGTGGAAATAGCAAATTAAGACCACAAAGAGATCTCAGAACAAAGCCATCAGAATGGCTAAAATTAAAGACAAGACGAAGCCAAGTGTAGGCACGACCCTGGAGCAACCAGAACCTGCACCCACTGCTGTGGGCGCATAGAGCGGCACACCCGCTTCGAAGACCCACTTGGCACTTGGTGCTAAATGGACCTCCACCCTGCGGCCTCACGATCCCCTCCCAGCTGTCTGCTCGAGCCCCGAGCGCCTGTATCCACAAGAAGACACACCCCAGGACTCCCACGGCAGCTTAGAGACCGTCCAATCGTCCACCCACGGGGGACAGCTGAACAAACAGTGGTGTGGTCGCACGTGGAATACCGCTCGGCAGCGATCAGGAAGGACCTCGACGCACACAATGGCGCGGACGGATCTCACATACATGCACGGTGGACAGACGAGAAACCAGACACGAGAGAGCACAGAGGACACAGCCGCAGGCTTCCGAAATTCTCGAACCTGCAAAATGACCTGAGGTGAGGGACGGGCAGCTTCCGCTGGACGGGTGCCCGTGACCGGGCCGCAGCCCATGAGGGCACATGTGTGTGAATTCATGGAGCCGTATACTTAGGCGTGCATTTTCCCGAATGTAAATTATCCCTTGGCAAAGAACTGGCCCAGAGAGAGAGGAAAGGGTGGCGGCTCCAACCAGGTGTTAGTGGGGCAAGTGGGCAGGGGGAGGGGGCGGAGGGCCTGGAGAAGCTTACTCCCCTCCCCCCCAGGCCTGGGCACACTGTAGTGCCAGCCGCCTCCTGCCCTTTCCCGCACACCCCGCTCCCTGCTGGGGGCAGCAGCAGCCCCTCTCCCCCACCCCACACGGATGCCTGTCTCCGTCGGGGGCAGGTGGCCGGAGGAAGCGGTTACTTATTTTGGGGGGACCCAGCCTGTTTGTCGTGTGGGGGAGGGCCAGTGGGGAGCATCGCGGGGCCAGATTCCTGATTATAACTTCATAACGGGCACTGGCTACTCGGGAGGTGCTGATATTTATGGAATAAATAGGAGGCGATTTACAGTCGTATCTCCCTCTGATGTCCCATCTGATATGCAATTCAATTTCTTTTATTGTCTTTGGGCTTTTGCCATGGAGGAGAATGCATAAATAAATAAATATATGGGCAAATGGCAGCCGGCAGACCGGGCTGGGGCTGCCAGCCCGCCGTCTCCAGCCCCATATTAGGCCCATCGATCACCCGATATGAAGGCAGAGCCTGTCCCCCGGCTGGGACAGGGAGCAGACGTGCTGGTCACTCCCCGTTATTTAGGGGCCTCCGCTGGCAGGCTTCCCGGCCCGCCCTCTGTCCATCACGGGGCCACGGCGTCCCTACTCAGGACCTGAGCCCAAGCCTCTGGCCCCTTGCTTGCAGGGACTCCCGGAGGCCCCGTGTCCTGGCCCTTCTGCGTGTGGGGAACACCGCAGGCTAATGACACGCACCCCTGCCTGGCTCTCCCACGGGAACCCCGCACCGAATGGCCAAGCCGTCCTTCCGCTCTGCACTCACCCCTGCTCTGTGCCCAGGGGACCATGCGCAGGTCACCGGCCCTGAGTCTCTGCATTGAGAGCAGGGGCGGCTTCCAAGATGAAGGGGCTCGGGGCGCAGGGCGGGGCGCGCACTCCGCACACAGTACTGACGGGCACTTAGGGTGCATCCCTCCCCCCAGCAAGGCCCCGTTCTGGGGGCGACAGGAGGACACGGTGGCTGGGGCCTGGGGTCATTGCTGACCCCCGGCACTGTCCCAGCCCCGCAGGAGGACACAGTTGGAGACCCTTGGGGACCGGCTTCATGTCTACCCTCCCTGGCCCCTCGGGGGCCTCCATCTTGTGCGGATTCTGGCACCCCATGATTGCAGTGATCTACGGGGCCTCTTCCTCAGCCCCCCAGGGACTGTCCCCGAGTGGCCAGCCTCTGGCCCCCAATCTGCCAACCCCCAGGTGCTCTCCCCTTCTGTGTCTCCCCAGCCCAGAGTGGGCTCAGCACTGCTTGGCCCAAGGCCAGCCAGGCTGTGGGGCCTGTGACAGCAGTGCAGTGGCCGGGGCTCCGGGGGCCTTCCTCCACGGGGCCTCCCTCCACGGGGCCTCCCTCCCCGTCTGATCCGGGCACTGATCCTTCTCCAGCTCACAGCACTGCGGCCTGCAGCCGGCCTGCCCCTGGGAGCCCCATTCCGGTCCCAGCCCAGGTTCTGCCACACACACACACGCACACATACACAGAGTACACATATTCACACCCCACACATGTGCGCGCGCACACACACACACACACACACACACACACACACACACACCAGACTCACAACTCACACCGAGATCCACATGGAAGCCCGACACAGCCCTGCGACGTAGCAGGTGCACGAAGGTGGTTTGCAAAGAATTCTGCTCCCGGAATCTCCCTGCCTCGGGCGGGCACAGACAGTGACCTGCGGGGTCGCTGGGTCTCGGGGCGCTGCGGGGAGGGCGCTCCAGCAGAGGGGCCGGTGGGGCCTCGTGCTCTGTGGCCCATGCATGCTCCCTACATGCTCTTGGAGGGAACTCTGATCGCACCATCCTAACTGAGGTTTGTTCCGGAAACCGGGGAAGGTGAGGGAGGGCAGGGCAAGGAGGCTGCTAACAGTCGAAGAGAACTGGATTCAAGTCTGGCCTAGTGGTGTGGCTTCCCTGACCCTCTGTCTCTTCCTCCGGAAGCATGGGGCTCCTGAATTGATCCGTGCTCCTCCCCCAGAGGGAGGAGGAATCCGTGTGATTTTGTCGGCGGGTGGTCTGGGATAGAGCCTGGCCTGATGGAGGGGGGATGAGGGGGTCACCCCGCCCAGGGTGCAACAAACGGGGGTCCTCTAACCCCGCCCTGCCCCCTGGGCCCCCACTCCGGTGGGGTTACTCTGCCTGCCTCCAGTCCTCCGGGCGTCCCCACGGTGGCCCCATGTCCTCCTGGGGGAGGCATCGATTTCGCATCCTTGCCGTTTTATGTGTTAGACTCTCCCGCCCGGGCCTCGGCATTGGCCCCAGCAGGCGGCATAAATTTCCCGCAGCCTGTGCGTGGCCCCATTAGTGCGGGCGCCCGGAATGCTAATCGGCTTCTCCGGGTCCCAGGCTGAGAATCCCACCTTTCCCTGACATTTGTAAAGTTCACGTTTTCAAAATAAAGCCACGTGAAGGGCGAGGCGTGCCAGTAGATCACTTCCCCGTCAGCTTCTTCCCTGCCCTTGGCCTTCGCCCCCTTAAAGGGCCCACCCGCCGGGAGAGGAACCCCGCCAGGCCTGGGCCTCACAGCCAGACTGCTTTCTGCTTACTTCCTGCCTGCTGTCTGTCCATCCTCCCTCCTTCCTCCACCCGATTTCCTTCCCTCGCTCCCTCGCCTGTATTTTCACCCTATGCTGTGTAGGCACCACCTGGTGTGTATCCTGCCCGGGGTGTGTGTCAGGAACAGAGCAGGAAACTGCATGATTCTTGTCCTCTGGGCTCGCCAGCCTAGTGGGGGCAAAGGGCATAGGATTAATAATGACGATTAGAAGTGATGTGAAATCAGGAGCCCAGTTACCATGCAGGGCTTACTCAGGAAGCAACATTATCCTGAGCCTGAGGCCAAGAGGGGGAGAAAGAATCAGCCCAGGGAGACGAGGGAGAGAGCATTTCAGATGGAGGGACTGGTGGGTGCAAAGGTCCTGGGGAGCATTCCAGATGGAGGGGACCTGGCATGTCTGAGTGTCTGGAAGAGGCTGGCCAACGAGTTTTGGGGTTTAAAGAGCTAAAGTCTGAGAGGCTGCCTTTACCCAAGGGCCATGGGAGCCCCTGCAGGGTGGGGCCAGGCCCTAGGGACAGAAGGGGTCCAATTCAGACCTGGGGGTCCCAGCGTGGTCCCAGTAGTGTTCACGGCATCGATTCAGAATCCCTAAAGGCAGCAGTGCTTTCCTTCGCCTTCCCTTTCGTGGCCGGGTTCTGCTGCGGACTTATAATTGCCATTTCCTTGTCCTCAGCACAAAAAGCTCTGAAATGAAGTTATGTTTGGTGGCAGGTACCCTGCAGTGGGAAACCCTGGTGAGGACCCGTGTCTGCACAGAGCTGGTCACTCTGCTGTGGGACACGAGGTCCTGCTCCTGCTGCTTTGTGCCCTATGGATACTCTGTCTCCATTTATTCATCCCACACATGCACCTGCTGGCCCCGGGCAGGGGTGGGGAGGGCAGCGCAGCCCCCGCCCTCAGGGAGCTCACAGTCTGATGGAGGAGGCAGACAAGAGGAAAACAGGCAAGTACAGACACGGCTTCTCAGGCGTGGCAAAGGTGAGGGAGGAAGATGACACAGTGTGCCTAGGCAGGGAGCACAGAGTGAGCTCCGGGAACCTTGGGGCAGGGAGGGATGCACAGATCTCCGGGGACAGGGCTCCAGGCATAAGGCACAGCATGTGCAAAAGCCCCGTGGTGGGAATGTGCTGTTTCAGGAAGGAGGCCAGTGTGGCCGGAGAGAGCGGCCAGCGGGAGAGGGTGGCAGGTGGATGCCCTCTCTTCACTTACTATGCATGCATTTACCATTCATTCATCATCCATTCATTCACTGGACGTTTCGTGAGCCCCCATTCTCCCACCTGCCCAGGGGGTGCGTCAGACCCCTCCCTATCTACCCTCAAGGGATCCCCAGGCTGGGGTGAGCATAGGCACTGGGAGCAGCTAGGGTGCTCACCCCCAGGGTGGGTGCCACAGCTCCGGTGCCCCTGGCCGGACCCATCCATGAGCAGCATGTCACACTTCAGCTGCATGTGGGCAGGGTCTGGGCATGACAAGCCCGGGCTGCATGGACTTGGCCACGGGCTTCTCCTCAAGGAGTCCCAGGCCCCGGGTGGCTGTCCTAGACCCTGTGTGCCCAGAGGAAGTAGAAGCCAGACCAGTAGGGACCAGAGGCGGGTCTAGGGGTGAGGTTCTCATGGGAGAGGGAGCAGCCTGGATCCCTGGGAGAGGTTTAGGGAGGGGGAGCCGCTCCAGACAGGCCTCGGAAGCCATCCCATGCCACCTTCTAGTGTACAGGTGGGACTGCTGAGGCCCAGAGAGGGGGAGGGACTTGCCCAAGGACACACAGCAAGGTGGGGGCCAGACAGGGAGAAGAGTCTGGCCTCTTGGAGACCTATCGCGGATGACCTCTGGACCGATGCTGTCAGTACCTAAAATTGACCTTCCTGTCTCCCCGGACCTGCTGCTCGGCCCCTGCCCGTTTCAGGATAGCAGTCCTCCCCAGGTGGCCCAGCCAGAGACCCCCTTCCGGTCCAACGGGTGGTTTTCCTCCCCAGGACCTGCAGAGCTTGTCCAGGCCACCACCCAATCTCCCTGGAAGCTTCCAGACGGCCCGTGCCCACCCCTGCAGCCCATGCTATAGGACCTGCAGCAGCCAGGGCGTGCTTTCCAGGACCAAACCTGCTCCGTCCTGTCTCCGTTGAAACCTTCCCACAGGCAGCCCCCAGTGAAGTGCCCCTCCCCCACCCCACCCCACGGGCTCCCACCCCTGCCGCCCCACCTGGCCTCTTCCCAAACTCACACCTCCGGCCACAGAGCTTCCTTAAGTCCTGCCTCTGAGCCTTTCACCTTCTGTTCCCTCTCCTGGACGGCTCATCCCTGCCCCCCTGACCCCACCTCCTCCAGAAAGACCTCCCTGGCCTGTCCAGACGTGGTGGGTGAGCATGTCCTCTTTATGCTCACCCCCCCCCAGGGCTTCTGGGTTATAATTACCAGCTTATCATCTGGGTCCCCCACACGCAAGGTCAGTTTTGTCATCATTCCGTCCCCAGGGCTTGGCACATGGACTCAGTAAATGTCTGTCCAGGGAGCCTCCCCTGTGGCCCAGACTCTAGTCCCCCAGCCACTCAGATGGGGTCTTCTTTGTCCTTCTGGACCGCCTCCATTTGAAGGGCTTCCCAGGGCTGACTCATCCAGGCCTCAGGCCTGCTCTGGCTGGGCACAGCTGCGGTGGGGAAACTGCGTGGTGACATGCCCGAGGCCAGCCATGTCCCTCGGCCTGTCTGAACTTGTTAACTACAGGGAGAGGATGCTCTGTGAGGGTGACGGCTTGGGGGCCCCTGTCAGCTCCCATCAGTGGGAGCCCTCCCTTCCCACCCTGCCCCCCATCCCATCTGCTGATCTGTCACCTCCTTTGAGAAGCCTCCCCTGATTGCCCAAACTAAACTCATCCCCTTTTGGAGTTCATCCCATCCCCTCGCCTATTTCCTTTGCGACTCTTACTGTGCCCTGTCATGGCCTAATTCCTCAGTTTGTTTCCTGGGTCACTGTCTGTCTCCCTAGTCTCCCAGGATGCCCCATGAGTCTGTGGACCACTCACTTCCGGTACCGCGGCAACCCCAGTGCCCAGCATAGGTGCTCCCTGAAGGAAGGACGGAATGAGGGAGGAGGCAAGGAGAAAAGAGCATAGGTCCTAGAGCCAGGGATCCTGGGGTTGGAATCCAGGCTCGGTCACTGACTTGGGCAAGGGCTGCCTCTGAGCCTCAGTTTCCCTGTTTACACTTACTCATGCATGTGGTGTCCTCAGCCCGGGCCCGGCCCCCAGGAAACCTCTGTGATGGCCACCATGTCCTTGCTCAGAGGGACAGGATGGTGCCCCAGGAGGGTGGTTGCAGTGCCAACAGACAGGCTTGGGCCTGCCAGCCGGGTCCTGGGGGTCCGCTAGAGCCAGTCCGTAAAGCCTCTGCTTTCACGCCTTCTCTGCTTATATGCTGAGCAGCTAGAGTCTCCCTATTTAACAGAAAGGAAGACTGAGGCCCAGGCACGCAGACAGAGAGCCTTCCAGAGCCTGGAGCCAGGCAGGGTGTCACGGGAAACCTGTCCGGATAGGGAGACCGAGGCACCCCAGAGGGGCGGGGCCCACGCGAGTTACTATCAGGGCCTCAGGACCCCGGAAGGGGGCTACTTTGCCCCAATCCTGGGCTCCAAGGAGGCTGTGAGCTGGTCCCGGCCCCACCTCCCCAGATTTAATTAACCGGCCTTTCATCTTTGTCCTGAAGGAATCTGGTATCTTCTGTCTTTTTAATTAACATTCATTAAGCAAATCAGGACAGCAGTTTTCTCCTTCCTTTCTTTGCCTGGAAGGTCTTAACCCTTGGTAGGTAGGTGGGCTGCAGACAGGGCAGTCCGCCACCTTTCCTCGTGGCTCTAGGCAGGAGGCCAGGCTTCTGCAGAGACCCCCTAGGTCCCCAGCCTAGGCACGTCCACTATCGGCCACACACAGATCCTGGCCCCTCCTCCCACACCACCTCCATGCTGGCCCCCTGGATTCCACCCTATCCATCTTCCTAAAGGAAATGGACTCCGGCCGAAGCGCCTTCCCCGGCTCACTGCCCCCGCTAGGTCAAGGGGTAAGGACCACGGGCAGATTATGGGGTTGTGCCTTACAGCTCTAGCTGTCGGGAAACTGAGGCCATGAGGCCCATAGCTTCCATGGCCAGCAAAGACCAGCTTTCCAGTCACATGTGTGCGGAGGGGCCCCTGGTGGCAGGGCCTTTACTGGGTCATGGGGAGTCTGCTGGGAGGTGACACGCAGAGCCTCCTCTTGATGGACAGTTGGCCGTGTGCCTCGTATTGTCCAGTGTCCCAAATGGCGATGTCCACAGCTCTGCTCATTCAAGGTCCCTTTCCTGATGTCCCAGAGGTGTTCACTGTCCCTTTGTCACGCAGACTCGGGGAGTCGTCCTGAGACTTTGTGGGTGCACAGACACCCCCATGGTTAGGGGACCACCCCTTGCTTCCAGGCGTCTGTGGCTCTGAGCCCCTCCCTGATTCCCATCCTGGGAGGGGAGAGACCTGGTTATGTCCTTCTATGCCTTTGTTTCCAGCAAACCACTTCCTCTCTCTGGGCCTCAGTTTCCCCATTTGTACAGCCAGTGCCCTGAACCCAGTGACTTTATCCTTCCTTCTCCACCACCTACCCACACCTGCTCCCTGGGGCCTGCCTGAGGTGTTCTTAGCCCCCAGGGAGGGTAAGGGGGACCGGTCCTGTCGTATGGCCAATGTCGCCACCTGGTGGCGGGTCCTGGGAGAACGTGACCGGCTGTGCATGGCGCTCAGGGGGGAGAAACTAGACACAAGATGCAAGTGGGAGCCTGGGACCTCCTGGGAGTGGAGTCAGACAGAGGTCGCCAGCCGAGGCAGGATGGTCCTGCTGCCAGGAGCTGGGCAAGGTCGGTGGCCCCACCTGAAGGGACCATCATCTCCTGCCCGGTCCCTGTAGGGTCAGCCTTTGCCGCTTGTGTGGCTCCCACTCACTCGTTTCCCAAACAGTCCCCGAACTACGCTCAGTGCAGACTCTGGGGACACCAGGGAGAGGGGCACGAAGTCCCTGCCCCCAGGAGCCCTCAGCTCCCGCAGACCCTCTGCAAGATGAAGCCCCAGCTCATCACCACGGTGCCCCGCACTCCACAACCACAGGCCCCAGCCCCCAGGACCGCCCCCACCAGAGCTGCAAACACACAGCAGACTGGCCCCACACAGTCCCCTCTGAGCCTTCGCGCTGCTGTGGCTCCTCCCCTTTCCCCTGCTCATCCTTTACGACTCCGTTTACTTATCACCTCTCTGGAAAACACGTTCCAACTCCAGGCAGAAGTAGCCACCCCCCACCCCCACCCACGTCCCAAGACGGTCATGGACATCTACGCATAGAGAGACGTCCAACTCTGAGAGACACTCTCCTGTGTGCCCTTGCCCCAGCCCAGTGCAGGGTACACAGTGGACAACAGTATATGTTTGCTGAGGAACGAAGGACCGTAAACACATGGCCACCACCTGTCCTGTAAAGCAGGCAAGAACAAGCCTTGGGAGACGGTCCCCAGGCTTTCTCAGCACGTGCACGGACTTGTCATTACAGCGATGGCAGCTCACCTCGCACTGACTCCAGGCGGGCCTCTGGGCCAAGCACTTGGCAGGTGCTTAGGTATTTCCAACAGGAAGGATTGAATGCAGGGAATGAAGTGCTCAGGGGATGGCTGGGAAGCCTGGAAGGGCTGACAGCTAGGACACCGCAGCGCTGACCCACCTGGGAAGCTGCTGCCACCTGAGGCTCTGGATGCTCACCTTTTAAGTGCAACCCAGGGGCCAGAAAATAGGGGTCAAGACACCTTACTGCTGCCACCCCCAGGGAGCTGGTACAGGATGCATGCTGGTGCAGGAAACCTGCTCCTCTGTGACCCCTCTTGCCACCAGAGAAATTCACCAGAAGGACAGAATCCACTCACTTCTACCTTCCAGATCGCAAGTGAGGACCTCTGACTGTCAGGACCTAGTTTGCATCGGGAACCCTAGCTACAGAGGCTGCAGGTGAAAAATCGTCCTTAGCATGTTAGGACGTTTATTTGTATTTTCCTTAGAGGCTTTTGGGGGGGGGGGTACGGGGCCGGAGGGGGGGCTGCTAAGTTTTATCAGGTGCGGGGGGAGGGGGACAGGGAAGGTCTCTCTGAGATGATACTTGTGATGACACCAGATACCCTTGGTCACAAACATCAGGTTAGAATCTCTTTGCTTTGCGAGCAAACAGGAGTCAGCAGCTGAAGGGGCTTTGCAGAGTTAATGGGGAGGCGGAACCAGGAGGAACCATCCCACGAATCCGCCTTGGGTGACTCTGTGGCTAGGAAGAGATGTTATGGGAAAGACCAGGCAAAAAAGATCCTCGTGTCCCGCCCCCACCCCACCCCACCCCACCCCCAGCCCAGGACTCGGAAGACACTGGAAAGCAGTTCCCATCGTATGAGCAGCCACTGAAACCTCACGAGAGCGGAAACGATCCTGCGCCTTTACCAATCCCATTTTACAGATGAGGACGGTGAGGCTCCGAGAGGCTGGATGGAGTCCCGCAGCAGGGTCGGAGAGCAGCTCGGGCACTCCCGGGCACGTCCACCAGGTGGGGGTGAGCGCCAAGGGACGGAGCGGCCGGGAGGTGGGGGTGTCTCCCCGCCCCACCCCTCCCCACGCCTCCCTACCCCATCTCCACCCCTCCGCATCCTTCCCCACCCTGCCCTGGGTCCCGCCCCCCGGGGGAGGCGGGTCCCAGCGCCCCGCGCCCAGGGCAGCCCAGCCGGGCGGCGAGCAGAACCGGGCGCGCACGGCGAGTGCGGAGCGTCTGTGCCCTTGGCCATGGCGGCGGC
>NC_043712.1:4785387-4795359 GCF_006229205.1 Suricata suricatta | reverse complement strand
CCGGCGCGCCGAGGCCTCGCACACGTGCGGCCACCCGCCCGAGGACTTCTGCCCGCACGTGGGCGCGCCGGGCGTGGGGGCGCAGTGCCAGCGCTGCGACGCCGGTGACCCCCAGCGCCACCACAACGCCTCCTACCTCACCGACTTCCACAGCCAGGACGACAGCACCTGGTGGCAGAGCCCGTCCATGGCCTTCGGCGTCCAGTACCCCACCTCGGTCAACATCACCCTGCGCCTGGGTAAGCGCTGGCGCGGGGCCCGGGCACCGTCACCGCCTCGTCCCCAGGCCGCCGTCCGTCGGGGTGCTGCGCGCCCTGGGCTGGCCTTAGAACCGGGTCTGTGTCCTCAGTCCTGGTAGCTAGAAGGGTGGACTGATGGTGCCCCTGGGGACTGGCAGCGGCGGGCAGCCCCCGGGGAGTCCTTTATTACAGAGCACTGGATCCGGATGCAAGGACAGCGCCCAGTAATGGTTGTCCCTCCTAGACCCAGAGCTTTGGGGGGAGAGGGGGAGCCACCCAGGAGTGGATTAGTCTGCCCTCTAGGGTCATCCGGTGATTTGGGGGCTTCGTGAATCCCCAGTCCCTGAGGCTGCACACAGCGCTGGAGGTGCTCCTGCGGACAGGAGCCCAGGCACTCCCCTCCAGGAGGGCTCGGCCTCTGACCAGGAGCCAAGCTTCACCTTGCTGTTGGACGGCTGGACTTGATCTCAAGGCTGCCTGCCCCGCCCATGCCTCCCTCCCTTCTGAGAGCCCTCAGGTCCTCGGGCTCAGCTCCCCACCCCCCCAGCCCTTCACTTCCCTCTCCTACCCCAGCCAAGAATGGGACTATCCCAACACCCTTCAAGTCCAGCCTAATCCAGGTCCTCCCTGAGCCCCAGGCACTGAGCTAGGCACCTCATCAGTTGGGAGGTCCAGGGGGAGGGCACTGGTTCATACCCCCTTGTCTGTGGGTTTGGAATCTCCCCAAGCTTTGAAAATTCAAGTATTTTTATACCTCATTTTGGCTGCTAAACCTGACCTGAGGCTATTTATAGACCTTATTTATCCTAGAGTGAATATTCATACACTTTGCTACTGAAATCTCATTTAATTACAGCCTGTGGGGGTAAACCCAGCAGGGGGTGTTGACACAATCCCCGTATTAGGACTGCATTATTTCTCTAAACCCTAAAAAATCATGCCCCAAACACACCCACAGCCAAGCAGTTTGGATCATGGGTTATGGGAAAGTGTCCCCAGTTGTCAGATGAGAAGACTGAGGCTCAGAAAGGTTAAGGGTTTTGCCCAAAGACACCCAGCTATTAACTGACTGGATAGCTCCACCCGGAAACAGGATTGGCTCTTCCTAGCCCTGGGTGACAGCATCTTGGCGGGGTGGGGTGGGAAATGACAGAAGTGAGGTGGGGGATGGGGACGACACTGAGCCCCTCAGCAGAGCCGTCCTTGTCTGGGGCCTTGTCACCTGGCACCGGCCTGTCAGGACTGCTGGACCCGGCTTCTCCATGGGACGGGTCTCTCCCCAGGCGGGTGACAGGAAACTGGTGTTGGGGGGGAGTCTGGGGGAGCTGGCTGGACAGGGCTGGCAGAGCCCCAAGGCCACAGGGGAAGGAATCTGGAACAGGGTGGGGGCCGTGGGGGAGACACGCTGTTCTGTGACTGAGTGGGGGTTGGCTGATGTGTTGCATGTGTCGTTGGAACCCGGGGGCGGGCAAGGGGCTCAGACGGAGACAGGGTGGGGGGTAGGGCGAGGGGGTGTGGGGGGAGCGACCGATTTTGGATTTAGGGGCTCACGTTTGTGAGCGCTGGCGTGCCAGGCCCTGTGCTTGGCCGTGTGACCTTGCTGGGCTGGGGGGGGCTTCACAGCAGGGGAGCTCACACTGACATCCACACACGTCTACTCACACTCACATTCTCTCATGTATGTACTCACATTCACGTACCTACTCACGCCTCCACACTCACACACTCACCTCCACACCCTCCAACACCCGTTCACATGTATGCACATGCACTCATACCTACTCACACCTCCACACTCACACTCACCTCCACACACCACACACACCCACTCACACTATGCATATGCACTCATACCTACTCACACCTCCACACGCACACTCACCCCTACACACCCACACACATCTGCTCACGCGTATGCACATGTGTATACTCACACCTCCACACACCCTCACACCTGCTCACACTTCTGTGCACACACTCCTGTATACACACATTCACACCTACTCACACCCCCACACTCCCATTCACACACTTACCTCCACACATCTACTCACACTCATGCTCACACATTCACACACATCTACTCACATATGTATACTCACACCTCCTCATACTTCCTCAGTCACATCCCCACAACCTGCTCACACTCGTGTGCACACTCATGCATGCTCACGCACACACCTACTCACACCTCCACATTCCCATTCACACATGTACCTCCACACGTCTGCTCACACTCATGCTCACACACACACATTCTCTCACATATTTACTCACATTCACATACCTACTCACACCTCCACACCCACACGCACACCTGCTCACACATCCACCACATCGACTCACGCTCATATACACACATATTCACACACATCTACTCACAACTCCCACACGCGTATACTCACCCGGAGTCACATCCACACACATCTACTCACATTCACATGCTTATCCACACATCACTCACGGCTCGCACATGCATATGCTCACACTCATTCACATCCACACACATCTACTCACACTCAGATACTCAGCCACACACTCATACATGGATACTCAGACACATACACATTCTCACAATCTGCTCACACTCACATTTGCACACTCACCTCCGCATACCTGTTTCCTCACACACACTCACATCTCACACTCACCCACTCATGCCCACACACTCGCCCTCACACATCTCATCCACACGCTCACACTCACGTGCACACTTACCCAACACATACATCTACTCACACACTTGCTCTTTCACGCTCACACACACGTGCACACCCATTCCCTCAAACTCTCACAAGCACACTCACACACGCTCACACACACCCCTTCCCCTGAGCCAGTGTTCTGTCACTTTGCACAGCACCAGACATCTGGGAGGGACCCCGAGGCGCTCTGCGAGCAGGAAAGGAGGCCTCAGTGACTGGCGGCGTCACCCCCTCGGCCCTGTGCCTCTGGGCCCAGCTTAGGGTCCATTCGTCTGGTCTCAGAGACAGCACAGAGTAGAAATCACAGAACGAGCACAGCCCAGCCCCTCGCTGGGCAAATGCTGCCCATCTCTGTGCCCCCGTGCCCTCCCCCGCACGATAGGGCCAAGACGGCCACCTCCCCATGGCTCGTGCACATGCCGCCAGCTCAGGTTGGCCACGTGCTTCCGGGAGCTGTGACGGTTCTTGTGTGTGGCCACTGTCACTCGGCTGAGACCAGCTCAGGGCTGAGGGTTCCCTGGGGTGGCCTCTGCCCAAAGGATTGAGAAACGCTTGCCAAGCTGGCTCCCCAAAGATGTCCTGACCCCCAGGCCCTGTTTAGCAGCAGGAGCGCCAGAGACTCACAGCAGCCCTCAGTTTAGCCCGTTTTGGGTTCTGTTCCAGTTTGGTTTGCTCCGTGCTAAGCTGCGGATTGCATAATATCAGGGGAAGAAGGCGCCTGGTCTGGTCAGGGTGTTCCCAGTGGGGGCCCCCAACCTCTTCCCAGGCCCGCAGGCCACCTCTGCTGGCTCCATCCCCCACTCCTTGGGGCTCTGGGGAGGGGAGACTGGGTGGCTGGCTCTGGCCTGGGGCCCCCAGAGGGAGTGGGCCGAGGGGCGGGGGAGGGAGAGGGGGCTGGTCAGCCCCGGGATGGAGGTCGCTGGGTTCCCAGCCCCCTGTGAGCTTGCAGACATCTGTTCCAAATCCCGGAGTCGCTAAGCCGAGCCTTCCTGTCTGGGATGAAAGGCAGCAGCAGGGCCCAGGGAAGCAGGCAGGCGGGGGCCTGGGTCCGGGGGTGGGGGGTGGGGGGAGGTGCCTGGTCATTGGGGATAAGAGACACTATTCAGAAGGCCCCCACCTGGTGGTCAGAGCCCCAACCCAGCCTGAGCTCTCTTCCAAGGGGGGAAACTGAGGCCCTGAATGTGAAGTCAGTTGTCCAGGGCCACGTGACCAATAAACGGCAGACCCTGGGATCCTGGCCGGACTGTGCTGCCCTTGGGAATGATAAGGGGCCAAGTCCGGCCGGTCTGCGTCTTGCCTTCTGGCCAGGGTAGGGACATCTCCCTCTGGCCTGAACACTTCCTTGGACGCCCTCGTGCCCCCGCGCAGAAGAGCTCTGAGCCCTCAGGAAGGGGCAGTTGTGGGATACAACAGGCGAGCTTTGCCTGCCCCCCTCCAGCCTCAGGTCCAACTGCCGGTGGACAAGCCTTGTCCACGCTGTCGGTCAGGTGGCCGGCTGTTGACCGGGCCTTGGCTGTCCTGTCTGCCCGAGGACGAGCTGGGCCCAGGATGACATGAATGAGGATTTCTGCGGTGGGAATACTCACGGGTTAGCCGGCCTCACTAAAGGTGGCAGGAGCTGGCAAGAGACCAAAGGACGTTTCAGGTCAAGGGGACGGCATGGGAGACAGCCAGGAGACTGCTCTGTGTGTTCTTGGACCCAGTGTCCCGGATGGCTGGAGTGGAGGGGACAAGGAGACGGTGGGGGCCTGGCCTGGGTGGGCTGGACGTCAGGAGGCCCCCGCGGAACCTTGAAGCCAGCTGGGTCTCCGGAGTTTTGGCTGCTCTGCGTCTTCCGGCCGAGCGGGCGGCCGTGTTTGCGTTGGCCGGGGATGGCGCCGGGGGGCCGAGTCCCCCTTCCTTCTCCCAGGAGGTTCTGGCTGGAACGCGGGGCTCCATGCAGGCCCGGGGGTCAAGGCAGCAGCCCTGATTTGCCTCCACCCACAGAAGCGGCCGCCCCACAGCCCCCCCCCCCCCCGCCCCGACCCCGGGCCCAAGGCTGACCCAGGATTTGCAGGGGTGGGCTCAGCTGCGCCCCTACTGGGTGCTGGGCCCCGTGCCCGGCCCTCGTGATGCAGCAGCGGCCAAGCCATCGTCTGTTCCGCTCAGCTTAGAGCTGCCCTCCTCCAGGCAGCCCCTGCCCTTGCCCCCTTCACAGTGGAGTGCGCTGCACTGAGATGTGGGTTTGTTGGTGGCGACCACTCGCTCCGAGATGCCGAGGCAATGCCTGTTTTCACAGGCCCCCTGCGCAGGGGTGCGGGGTGGATGCTGGTTGGGCGGACGAATGGAACAGCAGCGAACATCTCGTCGTGTACACGCTGCGTGCGTCCAGCTGCTTCAAGCGCGTGGCGGGCATTTGCTCCGAAGCCCTGTCATTGTGCCCGTTCCGCACCCCGCCCCCCAAAATAGGAGAGGAAGGCGAGGCAGGGCCTTCAAGTCACCTGCCCAGTTCGCCCCAGGGACGTTAGAGGTTAGGTGTTTTGCCCAAGGCCACGGGGCAGGTCAGTGGTGGAGCCAGATGTGAACCTCCGCGGGTCACGGCCATACCGCATTTCCTCTTTGGGAACCCGGGAGCCAGTGCATGAGCGCATCAGTGCATCAGTGCATGACTTCCCGGTCTTGCAGACACATCCCAAATGCCTAAGCTTGTGCCCCCAGCCCTCCTGGCCCTGCCCTGCCCTGTTCCAACCCTTTCCCCTTCCCTTCCCCCCCTCCCCCTCACCCCCTCGCCAGCCCTACCACCAGGAATGCTCTGGCCGCACCTACAGCAATCGTGCTGGGCATTCGGGGCTCCCCCTGCACCTCTCTTGTGATCTACCCCCTGAGCCTCCTTGACCGGACAATTTGAATGTCATCCTCAAGGTCAGCCCTTCGATGTCCCCCAGGCCTCAAGCCTCAGGTCCCAAAGTAAAGGCTCTCGGGTTCACAGCTGTGCTATTCCCAACAGCCAGAGCGGAAGCCACCCGAGTGTCCGTTGACAGATGAAGGAGTAAGCGAAACGCAGTGTAGACGTGCAGTGGAGTGTTACTCAGCCTGGAAAAGGGAGGAGATTCTGCCACCTGCCACAGCAGGAAGCAGCCTGGAGGACGTGACGCTGAGTGAGATGAACCGCAGACACAGGACAGGGCCTGCGTGACTCCGCTGATCTGAGGCCCCTAGAACAGTCTCGTTCATAGAGACAGAAGCGTGGGCACCGGGGGCTGGGAGGGGGAGGGAGGGGAGCATTCTCCGGGTGAGGGCTCAGTTCAGGAGCATGAAAAGAATTCTAGAGGTGGATGGAGTGGGGGCTGCACAACGCTGTGAATGTACTTCCCCCGGGTGACCTGGTTCTCACGGTCCAGTCGCCAACTCTTATGTGCGTTTCAAAGTAAAAAGTAAAGGCATCCTCAGCCCACCCCTCCATGCACCAGAGCAAGCAGCCTGGCTGTCCGCTGGGATCCTTCCCTCCGTGGACTTCAGGCATTCACCAGAATTCTAGATCCTTCTCTGGAATGTCCTTCGTGTTCGCTCTCCTCCGCGTCATCGCCACCCAGCCCCTCGTCTCTACCTGCTTCGTGGCACGGGTCTCGAATGCCGCGCATGCGTGCGGTGGCGTGTTCATTTCAGGTGCATCTCAGATCACACTGGACCTCGGAATCCTTAACCCGAAGCCCTAAGCAATAACCATCAGACGGAACCTCTAGCTCTTCCCAGGTTACACAATATGCCTCATGGTCTTGATCCATATTTAGGGGTTTAGACTCTTGGTCCAAAGATGAGAAAACTGTAACAGGCCCGGCCCTCCGTCTGCCAGGCCCTCGTGGTGTCTGGCATTGTGGTCGCAGGGGTTCCCAGCTCCTCACAGGACTCATTGGGCCCCAAATTGCAAGAGCCAGGGTGGGAGAGGAAGCCGGGCCAGTGGATGACCATGACCGAGCCTCCCTCTACCCCTCCCCCCGTCTGGGAGCATCTCTCCCCACCTGGTTCTCATGCCCGCAGTGGGCCGGGCAGCTTCGCCCACACATTCCCAGCTCAGCTCCCCACCCTGCCCTCCTCGGTGCCCCCCCCCCCAGGGCCCCTGCATCCCAGATGGCTCCAATTAAAGAGCTTTGTTTTGTTTCCACTTTCCCAAAATAAGCCTCTCTGTTCCGAGCTCATTCTGCTCGGTCAGTGCCGGATGTGGGGGGGCCCGCTTGGTTTTATGGCCGCCCTGGTGTCACTGTGGATGGGCTTTACGTCCCAGCTGGTTGGAGGGGACGTGGCTCGGTGCTCGTGGTGCTGGTTCAGGCAGCCTCCGTGGCCTCCGCGGGTACCAGCGCCCCCTTTCCTGGGCAGCCCCCCTCTCTGAGCACCGACAGGTTGCTGGACAGATGGTGGCCCGGGTCGGGGCAGTGACCCTGGGGACAGTCAAACCCGCAGCCGAGCAGCGAGAGACGCAGCTCTTTGCTGTGTGATGCCGGGTGAGTCCCTTTCTCCTGCCCAAGCCTCGGGCTCCTTGTTAGTGAACTATGCGCAGTGATGTTTGGGGATCTCGGGTATATGGCATGAGTAAAGCACTTAGCATGGTGCCCAGCACACAGTAGGTGCTCACTAAGTGCTGGCTGTTGTTAAACAGACACATCCAGGGGTCGGAGCGTGCAGTATCAGTGGCATTGTCTCAACTCACTCACTGGATTATATAAACTCCTTGAAGGTATAAATCACGCCTCATCTTTACTCGCTCATATGACAGGCATTTATTGAGCACCTACTGTGTTCTGGGCACTGTGCTCAGCTCAAAGGACTCCCATCCCCTGTCCCAAGAGAGTCATGGACTAGTGGGAGAGATGGGCGGATCTTTCCAGAACAGGATGAAGAAGCCCAGGGAGGCTGGGGAGCACTGCAGAACACCCACACCCACGGTTCCGGGGGCGAGCTGGCGTCTGCCAGGGATGGCGGGAAGAAGGGCGTTCCACGTCAGGCTGAGGCTGGAGCGTGTGGTTAGTCAGCTAAGCCAGAGGGCTGAGCAGGGGTGCAGGGGGGCCAGCCAGGTGAGGCGCCGAGAACAGCATGCAGGCAGCAGGAACAGCACGTTGGGCTGCTAGGCGGTGAGGTCTGTGTGCTCCCAAGCAGCGTTGTCCCCAGTTAAGGGTCGAGGGGTGACCTTCTGGCCCAGTTTTCCTGAAGGGGACACACCTCTCTCCATCCCCCTGGAGCCCGCCAGGCCACGGGCTAGAGCTGCACATTCAATTCTTGTCGCTGTTTAGAAGATCTGGGGGCCGCTTCCTTGCCCAGCCTTCGGCAGAAACCTTTTCATCCCAAAGCCGGGATTAAGTTGTTTTTCTTGGCCCTTCTAATTAACTCTTGCAACAGAAAGTGCCTGCCGAGTCTCTGTGACGCGCCTGTGTCTTCTCTCACCTCCGGCTTGGCAGGGGGAGGAGGAAGGCGCGAGGGCTCTGAGCGCGTGCTGCTTCTCCCGCGCATGGAATCCCGGTGACTGTCTCCTTCCGATCACACGTCTAGCTGCCGGTGACCTTTTAAGTGGCTCCAAGGTCCCCGCCTCGAGGTGTCTGGCTGCTACATGTTTACGGAGGAGTCTGGGCCGTTGCACCCGCGGCGGCCTCCGCCCGGCGTGCTCTCGTGAAAGCCACATCTGGGCCCCGTCCCTGCCTGGGTCCGAGGCCTGAAGCCCGCCCGGAACAGAAGGCCCGCCAGTCACTCCCTTCATTTGCGACACACGCTTTCTTTTCAGGCCCTTGGAGTCGAGACGGCCAGCCGTGCCGCGGCAGGACTTGGAAAAACATTCTGAAACAGAACACGGCAAGGAGGTTGCTTTGCAAAAAACATTTTTTTCTAATGTGTTTTCTCCAGTTTTTCAATTAGAACAAGCTTTGCTTTTTATAAATTTTTTTTATTACTAGAAGGGTTTTTGAATGTTTATTGTTGAGAGAGAGAGAGAGACAGATCGTGATCAGGGGAGGGGCAGAGAGAGGGAAGGAGACACAGAATCAGACGCAGGCTCCAGGCTCTGGGCTGTCAGCACAGAGCCCGCCGCCATGGGGCTCGAACTCGTGGACCGTGAGATCGTGACCGTGAGATCATGACGAGAGCTGAAGCCAGACGTTTAGCCGACTGAGCCGCCCGGGCAGCCCTAAAACAAGCTTTGTGAGAGAAAACTCAGGAAAAGGTAGAGCCGTTGAAAAGGAAGAACAGTCGCTCACAGCCCTCTGCCCTGAGGACAGTCACCCTCACTGGTCTGATGTCTCTCTCGTGCCTGTTCCCTGGGGGACTAAGTACAATCTGATGATTCTGAACGTAGGGTCACGTGTCTCTCTACTCAACATTGTGGCTCAAGCTTCTCCGCGTGTGTGACACGCTCATTGCCAGCTTCCTCTGTGGCTTCGGTCACCCTGCGAAATTTTATCACATCATGTATTGGGCTCTGATGGTTCCATTTTCCTCCTGGTCTAAAAAAACGCCTAGGGGCTCCTGGGTGGCTCAGTCAGTTGAGTGTCCGGCTTCGGCTTGGGTCCTGATCTCGAGGTTTGTGGGTTCGAACCTGGAGCAGCCTGGAGCCTGGAGCCTGCTTCGGATTCTGTGTCTCCCTCTCTCTCTGACCCTCCCCTGCTCACGCTGTCTCTCTCTCTCTCTCTCAAAAATAAATTAAAAACATTTAAAAAAATTTAAAAATGCCTAGATGAACATTTTCATGCATTAGGGTCCCTTTTCTTGTTTGAATTCCCCAAAGCGGGCTGATTTTACCAAAGGCAAGGAATATTTCCATGACACTCTGTCCGTGCCACCAAACCACCTTTGGGAAGAGCCTGTGTATGTCGATTCATGTTCCCTGCTTTTTCTTTTATCGTGTTAAAACACGCACAACATGAAATGGGACCATCCTGGAGCCTCCAGTTCGCTGGTATCGAGCGCATCTGTGTTATGTGACCATCACCGCCGTCTGTCAGTTTCTCCTAAACTGAAAGCCTGTTCCCACGGTAATGCCGACTCCTCACTGCCCTTCCCCCCCCCCC
>NC_043712.1:4733573-4785287 GCF_006229205.1 Suricata suricatta | reverse complement strand
AAATGTTTATTTAATTTTGAGAGAGAGTGACAGCAGAGTGGGGGAAGAGCAGAGAGAGAGAGAGAGAGAGGGAGAGACAGAATCGGAAGCAGGCTCCAGGCTCTGAGCTGTCCGTGCAGAGCCCAATGCGGAGCTCAAACCCACGAACCGTGAGATCATGACCTGAGCTGAACTGACTCAGCCGACTGAGCCACCCAGGCGCCCCTCAACCCACCCATTTGAACTCTCCAATTCAGGGGCACCTGGGTGACTCAGTTGGTTAGGCGTCCGACTCTTGATCTCAGCTCAGGTTTTGATCTCGGGGTTGTGAGTTCAAGCCCCACCCTGGGCTCTGTGCTAAGTAGGTGTGAAGGCTACTTAAAAAAATAAGTAAATAAAATAAAGTGTGCAATTCAGTGCCTTTTAGTCCGTTCATAGAGTTGGGTCTCCATTCCCACAGTCACTTTGGGAGCATTTCATCACCCCCAAAAGGAACGCTGTACCCGTTAGCAGTGCCCTCCCCGCAATTTCCACTTCTCCCCTAGACTCTGACCACTGAGAGTCTACGTTCTGTCTTTGCCTGTTCAGGACACTCAGGACAAGCGGAATCTTACAGTGCGTTGACTTTTGTGATTAGCCTTTTCCGTTTACCGTACTGTTTTGAGGCCTCTCCACGTCACAGCGTGAATCCGAACGTCATCCCCTTTTATTACCAAATAATGTTCCATCGCGTGACACGCCGCACTTTCTTGGTTCATCTGTCAGCTGACAAACACTCGAGTCGGGTCCCCTCTTAGGCTGTGATGAGTAATGCTGCAGTGAACGTCCTTGCGCTTTTGTGGAGACATGTGTTTCCACTTCGCTCGGGTCGGTGCCCAGGGGTGGGGCGCCGCGTCACACGGCATTTCCGTGTTAACCTTTTGAGGACCCGCCAGGCCCTTATCCCACGGCAGCCGCCATCTTGCACTCCCACCACCGCCTCCTCCATCGTCACCACTTGTTGCAATGGGCCTTGATTTTAGTCTTCCCGGTGCGTGGGAAGCGGTAACTCGTCCCCGTTTTGATCTGCGGGTCCCTGATGGCTGAGGACGCGGCGCCTCCGCCCATGAGCTTGTTGGCCATTTGCGTGTCTTCTTTGGAGGAATGTGTTTGCGTCCTTTGCCTGTTTTGTTTTCTTATTTGGGCTTATTTGACTTTTTACTGTTGAGTTGTCAGGACTTTTTGTGTATTGCGGATAAATCTCGTATCAGATGTAAAACTGGCAAATATCTTCTCTCATCCTGTGGGGTTTCATTTTCTCAGTAGTGTCTTTAGAAACACAGACACTTTTGACTTTGCTCAAGTTGCGTGTCCGTTTTTGCTTCTGTCACGTGCTTTTTGGTGTCACGTCTAAGAAGCTTTGGCCCAGCCCAGGCCACAAAGATGTGCTGCTGTGCTTTCTTCTAACAGTTTTGCAGTTTTCGTGCTTGCCTAGGACCCACGTGTACTTTTTTATGTTTATTTATTTATTTTGAGAGAGAGAGAGAGAGTGCACAAGTAAGGGAGGGGCAGAGAGAGAGAATTCCCAGCAGGCTCTGTGCGGTCAGCCCAGAGCCCGACACAGGGCTCAAACTCACGGAGCTTGAAATCTTGACCTGAGCCGAAACCAAAGAGTAGGACGCTCAACCATCTGAGCCACCCAGGCGCCCCCATAGGACCAACATATTTAAACAGAGGACTGTAGTGATGTCTCCTTGGTGGGGAAGGCAGGCTGCGGGCAGCCGGCTGGCCTCTGGGAGTATCTGGGACCCGGGCAGAGGGAAGAAAGCAGATTTGGGAAGGAAGAGAGGACACAGGCGTGCTGCTCCCGGGGTCTGGCGGGTACCATTGCTGGCCATGACCTGTGGCCATTTGTTCATCTGTTTGTACTTGTGTAGACACTCGTGGGTGCCTGCCAGGCGTCGGCACTTTGTGAGGCACTGGGGTGGCCACGTTTAAAAGCAAGGACGAGCGTGGGTCTCGGGCTCTGTGCAGTGAGGGACGCAGGTTGATGGGAGGATAATTCTCTGCAGATGAGGCGAGCAGGAGAGACAAGCGTGCCGTAGTCAGTGCGATACCCACGTGTGTGTGGTGCCCAGGCGGCCCCCTCCCTAGGTGGGGGAGGACGTGCGGGGGAGGGGGGCGGGCAAAGTGTAGGAAGGCTCTGTGAGGAGGGGCACCGAGCGGAGGCCCGTGAGAGGTGAGTGGTGAGGAGCAGTCAGGAAATCACCTTCAAAATCAGCCCTTGATTTCCTGCTGGTTTTGCACTCACACGTGCCCTTGGTTTAGAGAAGCCAGTGCTCAGTGGACTGGAGGCTGTGCCCCCCATCCCCCAGCTCACCCAGCCCAGCCCCCCTCTTCCCAGAAACAGCCAGCCTCCCTCCCGGAGCGAGTTCTGTCTGTTCCTTTCTATCCCCTGCAGTACTTGGTTCTTCTGTTCTGGGCGCTGCTCTCTGACACCCTCCCACTGAGGACCAATAAGCCTGTAGGGACCCTTCCCTCCCTGCCCCCTCTGCACCCCACCCACACCCCTCCTGCCCATGCTGGCCTCCAGGACAGCTCCGAGTCCCTGTGGGAGGTCTGGATTCGTCCTTGTGGGTGCTTCTGGGGCAGATGGTGGGACCTGGTTGGAGAAGAGGGCGGGGTGGAGGCTGAAGCACGAAGCTTGAGTCTCCCCGTCTTGGTGTCATCTTGGTGTCAGCAGTGTGGGAGAGGGGGCGGGGCTAAAGCTGATGGAGAGGAGGCACTGGGGGAGGAGATGAGCGGGGTGGCCAAGGAGCAGCCCAGGAGCGGGACCCAGGAGGGTGGGCTGCACGGAGGCCTGGGGATTCCCCTCCCCCCAGGAAGTAAGGCCAGGCCAGGTCCCTCTGGCTGTGGCCACGGAGGGCTGTCGGTGAGGCAGGTTTGCAAGAGCTGAGAGGCTGAATTGCAGTGGGCTGAGGGCTAAGTCGGGGTTTGAGGCCACGGGGCCAAGCAGATGGTCTTCTCTAGACTTCTCCAGAAGAGGAATTAGATGGACCCCGGAAGACTAGAGGGTCCTGGAGGGTTGCATTAGGGTTTGAGGGAGTCTGAGCGTGGTGTCTTCAGACTGAAGAGGAATGAGCCCAAAGGCACAAGTGGAAGGGTTGGTTTTGTTGGGGTGTAGTAAAAGATGTAACTTTCGAATGGTAAAGCTACAGAACGTGGCAACATCCCATTGCTGGGGAGACGTGGACCAAAAAGGCCGCCTCTCGGGGGTGTCATGACCCAGATTCTCGTGCAGGGGGGCAAGTGGCCTCGGTAAGGGGTGGCAGGGGCCTGGGAAGTTGCCAGAATTGTGCTCTCCGTCCAGTGCCCCTGACGGACACCCTAATCCATCACGGCACCCCCAAGGCAATGCTCCAGACGGCCTCTGACAACCCACCCAAGGTTTACACACGTCACCCTGCTGCTCTCCCCGGACCAGGACTGTGACCCTCCCTTCCCTTCTGTGAAATGGGCCCGTGCCTCCCCGCCGCAGGGAAAGCTTACGAGATCACCTACGTGCGGCTGAAGTTCCACACCAGCCGCCCCGAGAGCTTCGCCATCTACAAGCGCACGCACGCGGGCGGCGCGTGGCAGCCTTACCAGTACTACAGCGCCTCCTGCCGGAGGACCTACGGCAGGCCCGAGGGCCAGTACCCGCGCCCCGGAGAGGACGAGCGGGTGGCCTTCTGCACCTCCGAGTTCAGCGACATCTCCCCGCTGAGCGGCGGCAACGTGGCCTTCTCCACGCTGGAGGGCCGGCCCAGCGCTTACAACTTCGAGGAGAGCCCCGTGTTGCAGGTCAGAGAGGAGCCGGGCTTGGGGGCGGGCGGGGGGTGGGGGCGGGGGGGTGCCCAGGCCTGGGGGACACCCAGGGAAGTCGCAAACAAAAGGACACTGGGGCTCGCCTGGGGGCTCAGTCCGTTAAGCATCTGACTCGTGGTTTCGGCTGAGGTCCTGATTTTGAGGTTCGTGAGTTCGAGCCCCGCACCAGGCTGGGCTGACGGTGTGGAGCCTGCTTGGGATTCTCTGTCTCTCTCTGTCTCTCTCTCTCTCTCTCTCCCCCTCTTCTGTGCTCTCTCTCTGTCTCTCTCAAAATAAAGTTTAAAAAAATAAAGAAAGTAGGACACAGGGGGTCCCACGGTTTTCAGATCTTAAACAACAGAAGCCTTTGTTGTATCTGAGTGTGTTGCGGAAGCAGTAGTGAAATAGATGAGAGAGGCCTCGTGCAGCCACGCAGAGGGGCCCCCGCCCCTGCCCCCGCCCGCTGCGGCCGAGCCCCGTGGCAGCCGTCAAGCCACCTGACCCTTCCTTATGTGGGTGGGGAAACTGAGGCCTCAGGGGAGACTGAGCAGAGAAGGGGTTTGCCGGGAGCACGCATGCCAGGGGCCTGGCGGAAGGGCCCAGACCAGAACCCGAGTTTCCCGACTGCTCACTGGTGCTCTTTCTAGAACTTTCTAGAATGCCCTGCTGAGGACCTCGCTTCCTTCCCCTGTGAATTGGTATCATTGCCTGCCCCGTGTGTCCCCAGAGGCTTTTATGAGGATAAATGGAAACTGTGCAGGGGCACCTGGGGGGCTCAGCTGGTAAGCGTCCGACTTCAGTTCAGGTCACAATCTCACGGTTTGTGGGATCAAGCCCCGTGTCGGGCTCTGTGATGACAGCTCAGAGCCTGGAGCTGCTTCACATTCTGTGTCTCCCTCTCTCTTTGCCCCTCCCTTGCTCATGCTGTCTCTCTCTCTCTCTCTCTCACAAAAATAAATAAACATTAAAAAACGTTTTTAAATTAAAAAAAAAAGAAAAAGAAAAACATGGAAAGAACACGAAATTGGGAGCCATAGAGTCCTGGTTCTGCGCTTTCCAGAACATTCTGCAGTGACCGAAGTGGTCTCTACCTGCACCGTCCAGTGGCAGCCACTCTCCGAATGTCCTCAGAGCCTTTGAGATCAGACTAGCTTGACCGAGGAACTGAATTTTCAGTCTTATTTCATTTTCATGAATTTAACTTAAATAGTCACGCGCAGACAGCTGACTGTAAAGCAGCCAGCACAGCGCTCAGCCTATGAGAGGGGCTGAGAGCTCACAGTAGCTTGCCTTCTGGGCCTCATGGCAAAGAATGCCAGGCCATGGCTCCCCCCTCCCACCTGCTCCCTATCCAGCCACCAGGTTCTGCTCTGGTTTGTGCGGTCCTGTATCGGCGCCCGAGCCTGTCCATGCTCCAGTGTGTCCTTGACCTTCACCTACAGACACACCGGACGGCCCCCTAGTCCGCTTCCCCGAGTTTCCCGTGCTGGGAAAACACTGCCATCCCTTCCCCCGCCCCCCCTTTGCCCCCCGACAGATCTAGAACCTCCCCTTTGCGGGTCAGAGATAACAAGGGGGCAGGGTGAGAATCCTGTTTACTTCTAGAGGGAATGTGTAGGCCCAGAAAGAAACTGGGTCCCTGCGCTGGCTGCCCAGCACAAGAGGGACCCGGAACCAGCTGGCTCAAGGTCCCTGAGACCCCCTCTCAGGTTCAGTGGTTCGCTTGAAGGGGTCCCAGGACACGGGAGAGCCGCAAAGCGCCCGCGACACGAGGTCCAGGAGGGACCGGGTATGAGGCTCCCTGCTCTCTCCCAGGAGAGTCCGGGGATGGCACTTGCGTCTCCCGGCAGGGATGTGACAATGTGCGCAGAGTACTCCCGACCGGGGAGACTCCCTGTACCTGGGAGTCCAGGGTCGGTCACACAGACACGGCCACTGCCGTCAGCTCCCCCTGGAGGTCAGGCTGATCCTGCACCCCTCTAAACCAGCTGTAGGCCTGGACCATCTGGAGTGGCCCAAGACGCCAGGGGGACAGAGACATTCTTATCAAGCAGAGAGCACGCTAAGGGCTTAGAGATGATCTCCCAGGAGCCGAGGCGAAGGCCAGACCTCCATGGCAAAGGCCGGGCTAATCCTTTTTCTGGTACAGAATCACATGCCCAGATACCCAGGCTGTGTTTATCTCCTGAAAAATGTTCTTAGGTCATCACCAGGATTCTGTTTAAAGTGACAATGCCGGGGCGCCTGCGTGGCACGGTCGGGGAAGCTGCTGACTTCAGCTCAGGTCATGATCGTGCGATTTGTGGGTTCAAGCCCCACATTGGACTCTGTGCTGATAGCTCAGAGCCTGGAGCCTGCTGGGAATTCTGTATCTCCCTCTCTCTCTGCCTCTCCTCTACTCAGGCTCTGTCTTTGTGTGAAAAATAAATAAACATTAAAAAAAAATTTAAAAATAAATAAATAAGATGACGATGCCTTCTCCCTGAGGCTCCAAGTTCTGGAGGTGACAAGTTATCAGCCAAGGTCATCCGAGGAGAAGCAGAGGGCAGGCTCTGGCTGTCACCCCCGGCCGGAGGCTCAGGCTGACTGCCTTCCCTGACTTGTTGTCCTGTATGTGCTGGACATTGTCCCCGATGAGAAGCCACCTCTTCAGAAAGCCCCCCACCCCCCAACCCCGCCGCCGCCCGCGCCACCCCCCCTGCTCCCAGGTGACACCAGGGACGGAGGAGGTCCACAAAGAGCAAGCCCACCTTCCCTTCTCTCCGGTCCTCCCCTCTGGGCACATCTGGGACACTGCTTCCTCTGAGGATTTGGAGCATTTGCGGGCGGGAAGTGAGACAGGACGTGTCCGCATGGCTGCTGGTCTTGGGCCCTCTGCTCCCCTTACTTGGCGCATTGGAGCCACATCCCTGTCGGCTCACTGACATTCGCAGAGTGATTTGTGGCCTGATGGGTGCTCAGTGCCGAGGCTCCCGCTGAAGTCTTGGGGCGCGAGACCCCGTCTCCCCCACGGAAACATCCTTGGGCAGAGGCCCTGGGTCCCCGCCAGTGGGCGGGCCGGCGGCTGAGCTCAGTGCGGGGGCGGGGAGACCGTGGGCCACCTCACGCTGGGGCTTGAAGACAGACTTTGCCAGGAGTTCGCTTCTGCCCTGATGGGCCTGATTGCTAAGCCAGGAGCTCCTGGGCTGAATTAAAATGTTGATTAAAATTCAGCCGGAGCTGCCTCTGTGTACCTCTGATTATAACAGCGGGCGGATGGAAATGTCAGCCTTCACGGGGGCTCCCCCCCACCTCCCCGCCCTGCTCTTCCAGGGAGAAGGTGTCATTCAGCCCTCCGCCAGTGTTTACTGAGTACCTGCCACCTGCGGGCAGAGCCTGGGGGCTGGGCGTGCCCTGGGGAGGGGGGGGCCTCCATGTCCCTGGTCTTGCTCACATTCTGGTGGGACCGATGTCCCCTGAGGCAGGTGCCTTGTCTGTGGGAGCCTGAGCCTATGAGAAGCCCAGAATCTGGGACCTGCCCCACCCCCGGCCCAGCTGAGTGGGTGAGAAGGGCACTGGGACATGTCCTCTGTCTGCCAGACTCTGGGGGGTGCAGAAGCCGCTGGGAGAAGTTAAGTGACCTGCAGGACAAGTTATAGGATGGGCGGCTTCGGCCCCGCCCCCGCTCCCTCCTCCCTGAGCGCCCTGGCCACGCACTGAGCATGTGACAGACCCCACGCCCCGCTGTTGACACTGGCTGTCCTCCCCCTCCGGTCACCGTCGTGAGGCCCGCACCATTCCTTGTCCCTTTTTTTTTTTCTTAATGTTTTATTTATTTTTGATAGAGAAGACACGGAGCATGAGAGGGGGAGGGGCAGAGAGAGAAGGAGACACAGAACCAGAAGCAGGCTTCAGGCTCTGAGCTAGCTGTCAGCGCAGAGCCTGACGTGGGACTCGAACCCACGAACGTGAGATCGGACCTGAGCCGGAGTCGGAGGCTTAACCGACTGAGCCACCCAGGCGCCCCTCCTTGTCCCATTTTACAGGCGGGGAAACGGAGCCTCCAGGACGTTGAGCCACCCCCCAGAATTGCACAGCCACTGAGTGGCCCGGCACCAGCTGGCATGACCCCAAAGCACAGGCTCCTTATTTCTGCACTTATTTCTTGGAGTTTGTCTAAGCTTGGCTCGTCCCTGGGTCCTGGGAGACCCCCCAGGGCAGCCGGCTGGACCTTCAGGCAGAGCAGGGTGAAAGGAAATACCCAGGAGCTCGCTGACGCCTTCCCTCCTTCTCCCACCTTCTCCACCCACCCCCTCCCCCAGGACTGGGTCACCAGCACCGAGCTCCTCATCTCCCTGGACCGGCTCAACACGTTTGGGGATGACATCTTCAAGGACCCCAAGGTGCTGCAGTCATACTACTATGCCGTGTCTGACTTATCCGTGGGCGGCAGGTAGGTGGAGGGCAGCTTGGCGGGGCCCCAGGACCCTGGCCACAGGGCACAAGGTCGCTGCCATGTGGGAGTCACCCACTGGCTGCTGTGGAGAGTGAAGAAGCCACTTCATGTGCCTCTGGGCATCTGGGAGAGAGAGGGAGCAGGATCCTGATCCTCTGGGCTCGACATTCAAGGCCTTCACGGCCCAGCTGCATCCCAATTCCTGCCTTTCTCGCATCGGCTATGTTCCCACCACCACGCGCAGGACCTGCCAGACCTTTGCACCTGCTGTTCCCTCTGCCGGGACGTCCCTTCCCGCTTCTCTCTCCTCCCTCTCCTTCCCTCCTTTCTCCCTCCCCTTCCCTTCCCTCTTTCCTTCCTTTTCTTTCCTTTATGCATCCTACAGGCTCACTCATTCATGCCACAGAGGAAGGGGGATTTACAAGGATCTGTGTTCCCACCTAAAACCGCCCGTTCCAACCTTACAGCCGGACGGACACTCCGTCTGACGGGGGCTCCGAGGAGAGCTGGTCAGAGGTGGCCGCCGCAGGCGCAGCTCTCGGGAGCTTTCACAGCTTTACTCCTTTTATCCGCGCTCCCGATTTTACAACCCACGGGGTCCGTCCGCCCCTACCTCCCCGATCTCCTGGGAAACCTGGCTGCGGTGAGGCTTCATGGAGACCCAGGCGGCTTTAATAAGACTTGGAGGCATCTCTGTGCGGACAAACAGCTCAGGCCGCTCCAAAGTCCCACAGCCGGCCGCTCCCTGGAAGGCTCGTCCCCGAGCGAGCAGATGCCCCCTCCCTCCCGTGGGAACCGCCGGGCTCCAGGCCCCGGGTGCCGGCTCCGCCTGCTGCCCTGGCGTTGATCAGTCCACGCTCTGGTTTGTCTAAGCATCTCCCCTCTCAGAGAAGCAGGGGCCACCCAGAGGGCAGAGGCTCGGCTTTCGCTCCTGCCAGGCCTGTCTGCCACGCGGCCGCGGGTCCTGGGCACGCATGGCGGGCTGTGGATCCGGGGGGGGCATCAAGGGCATCTTCAGCATGAACGCTTAGGGGCTTCCTTCTTGGAAAGGAAAGAGGAAGACAGAGGTGTTCCCGCCCCAATGTCACGGGTGTGGCGGACGGGCGTCAGGTTGCTCTCCAGCACATGGCATGCCCCAGAACGACAGGCAGGGCAGGGTGGTGGCAGCCAGGGCTCTGGTGGGCAGATGGGGGTCCGGCCAAAGGTGGGGGAGGCTGGCGGCCTGGGCAGAAGGGCCAGCCTGTGCCAGACGGGGAGGTGAGGCTGGAAGACGGTCAGGACCGTGGACGAGTTTATTCACGTCCCGCAGGCAGTGGGATGCTGTGGAAGGACTTGGCCAGGGTAGTAACGGGGCTTTAAAAGCCCCCAACCTCCTCCCTCCCCTCCGACATCACACGGGGAAGGAGAAGAGAAGGAGAGAGAAGGCGCAGAATGTTAGAAAGTGGCCGTGGGGGGTGACGGTAGGCCGGGGAGAAGCATGGAGGGTCCCCAAGCTATTAGCGTGGGAAGTCAGCTTGCTCGGGGGGTGGTGGCCCGTGTCAGGGGGAAGCAAGGGGCTTCCATAGTTCAGGGTGCTTGGGGGCGTTCAGAGAGGAGAGGTCCAGAAAGGGGACTCGGGCCCCGGCGTGTGCAAGGCTGGGCTGGGGGGTGAAGGGGAGTGGGGGTGTCCGGGAGGGCCCTCTGCTCCTCCCCTGTCACCCCCACACTTGGTTCGGGTCAAACCACCCTGGAGGAGGGGCTCTCCAAGGATGGCGGGTGCTGGCAAGCCCCAGGGCCCGCTGTCAGGGGGCTCCAGGCCAGGGAACATCTGTGTCCCAGCTGCCAGAGCCGGACCACCCTGGGGCCCACAGCCGGCTGGGGGGCCGGGGGGCCAGCACCTCCGTCCTCCAATCGCCTGTGGGAATTTCACTCCTTCCTTTGGTGTCAGAGAGCTTCAGTGGGGAGGGTGGTGTTTACAGACCCCCATGGGGACACCAGCAGTCCCTTGTCCCAAGACTGAGCATTCTTATCTCTCAGGTATCCACCTCACCCCTGCCAGAAATACTGGGGTCTTGCCTGCCTCCCCTCGGCTCCCATGGAGGAAACGATGCCCTGTGCCCATCCCAAGCCCTGTGTCCCCAAAGTAAAATAAAAAACAAACATTGGGGGTGCAAACAGTGGTCAGCAATTTCTTCACACCCACCAGGAGCAGAAGGTGGAGTACAGCTTATGGGAGCCACCAAGTGGCGGTGGAGTAGTGAGTGTCCAGGAGCTTGGGGTCGGATTCTAGCTCTGCTGCTTAGCACTCCTTACTTTGAGGCCCGAGCCTCAGTTTCCTCATCTGTGAAATGGGGTCGTTATGGTCCCTCCTGTTGCGGCAGTGAGGCTCCTGCGAGGTGAGCTCGGTCGGGGATAGCTCCTGGGGTGGGGGTGGTGGCCCCAGGGGGTCACTTGTCCTGCCCCCTTCTGCCTGACTCAAGATCCTGTTGGGGGAAATGGGGTGCAACATGGGCCTGGGGGGGACTGCCCCAAAGGCACAGACCCACTGGGGACTTGAGATGAGGTGGGGCCGTCCTCTGTAAGGAGCAACTTTGGACTTTGGACACAAAGAACTGCACACAGCAGCTCGCTGGCTGCCCCCTACCTCCACCCCCTGCCCAGAGGGAGACGGGGTTCCCTTCTTTCTGGGTCGTTCTCTGCTGGAACTCCTCCAGGGCGGAAGCCTTCGGTGGCAGCCCCCCTGTAAACTCTGCTGTTCCTAACTGGGGGCCTTGTGCAGCCTGCCTGTGCCTCAGTCCCCCCATCTGTTAAATGGGGGTAATAACAGCAGGCATGTGAAGATAGAAGGGGGTTGGCTGCCGACAGAGCTCAGGAGAGCCTGGGGCGCTCAGCTCTCTGTTAATGGGGACCCCAGGGTTCCTCAAAGCTCCATGACTGAGCAGTAGGATTGGGGCTCATCTGAATGCAGGTGCTGCCTAGTGATTAACCCCTCCCCTTCCTCGATATCTGGACGCCCTCCTCCGTGTGCCCCCAGGTGCAAGTGCAACGGACACGCCAGCGAGTGTGGACCTGAGGAGGGGGGCCGGCTAGTCTGCCGCTGCCAGCACAACACCACGGGCACCGACTGCGAGCGCTGCCTGCCCTTCTTCCAGGACCGCCCGTGGGCCCGGGGCACTGCCGAGGCCGCCAACGAGTGCCTGCGTGAGTGTCCCGGGGCACCGGGCGCTGCCATGCCGCAGGCTGGGAGGCAAACTCCCCGAGATCCCGCAGTGGGCGAGGGGGGGCTGGGGGCCTGCGGGAGGGGACGTCTGTTCCTCAGTCCTCCCCCTACAAGCCCCTCCCCAGACCAGATCCCCCAGTAGAGGCCTGTGGTTAGAGGGCTGGGAAGGCCCCCCAACTGTGCCTTTGTTTCAGCTGCTGCAACCACAGCTGCAAATCAAAGCCAGAAGATCCCAGGCCCTGAGGGGGGGGGGTGCTGAGTGGCCCCCCCCCAGCCTCTCCCACGACCCCCAGGCAGCCTTTGATGTCGCAGTGCCCATGGATGTGGCTCTGACCACCTAACCTCAGGGACAGGCTGGAGGGGATGGTGCCATACCACCTTCTCCAGGGACGCAGGATTGCACACAGCGTGCTCAGGACGTGCCCCTGTCCTCACAGCTTCCTGCTGTCCCCAAGCTCCGCCCAGCCTCCCAGAGAGTCTTCTGACATGTTTCAGGCTCTCCGCATGGTGCTGGCCATCTTGGGGCGGCCGGAGCTGGGGCGGGGACGGGACAGCCTGACACAGGACCAGGGGACTGGCTGCAGGAGTTTCCCAGGGCCACCGGGGTCTTGCTAGCTTTCTGCTGCCCTCCCCGGCTGGGGGTCACCTGCCCTCACTCCACCAGGGAGTCCTTCCTGGGGTCATGGAAGCTGTGCCTGACGGTCCCCTGGCCCCCAGCTCTGAGCCCGAGTCTTGTCCACAGCGGGGACACAAAAACCCAGACCACTTTTCTTGCTGTGTTCTCAACCTGGGGTCACATCTCTGTCCTCTCTGCCACCAGGCTGGAAGCCAGGGGCTTCACGCCTGGCCCCTCACCACCGCCCTGGGCAGGCCACCCTCCAGCCCACCTGACTGCGTCCTTCTACGTGTCACCCCCCGTCTGGGCCCAAAGCTCCCACTTCCTGGCTCACCAGCCTCCAGCCCCGAACCACCCGCACCCGAGGCCTTGGTCATGTGCAGACAGTTACTCTGGCTCCCGTGTGACCCTCCCCAACCCCGCCTTGCTGCAAGTGCAGTCCATTGGCCGTGGCCGCCCGGCCGCCCTATATCACGCTCTGCCGACCTCTTGACCTCACAGCCCCCCTGCACCCCTCCCTGTCCCCTCCTGCTGCCTGTCGTGTGAAATCCCGGTGCCCTTGCACTGGGCAGATCTCTGGCCGCCACCCTCGGCCATCACCTGCCGCCTGGGACTCTCCCCTTCCTGCTCGCCCTCAGATGCAGCTCAGCCGTGACTTCTTCCAGGAAGGCTAACCCCCCCTAAGGACAGCCTGCCCCCCTGCCCAAGGACGGCCTGTGGGGTCCCTGCTCTCAGCTCCCGGAGCTGCCCTGCCCCTGCAGGATTTTCACACGCTTGCTGCTCGTGGCCCCTGTCACGCAGTGGTCAGCACGATGCACAGGCGGGGCTCCCACGGGAACCGAGATGCGCGACCCTTCCCACGCTCTCCTTTGGCTTGGATGAATGAGTGAAGGAAGGGCAGCCATCTTTCCCGTGCATTCGCTGGGAGCCAGATCCGCACATTTATTAGGGCTGAGAGGAGGCACGAGGCACCCTGGGGGGGGCCAGCTGTGAGAGCCGCTGGGCACGGCGCGTCCTGGCTCTCCTGGGAGGGGCCCCCGTTTTGGTGCCACCTTTGTTCTTGAGGGTCCTGTTTGGGAAGATCGGTGGACTGGTCTCTATGTCCTTGATCAAGCTGGGCCTGAACTCCATCCTGGACCTGCCTCGAGCAGCCTGCTCCTTCCCGAGGAGGCCGACCCCCACCGACCCCCAGGCCCCGGCTGCTCATGCACAGCCCCCCACCCCCTGCCCACAGCCTGCAACTGCAGCGGCCGCTCCGAGGAGTGCGTGTTCGACCGGGAGCTCTTCCGCAGAACGGGCCACGGTGGGCGCTGCCTCCACTGCCGGGACCACACTGCCGGGCCACACTGCGAGCGCTGCCAGGAGGACTTCTATCGCTGGAGTCCCCGGACGCCGTGCCAGCCCTGTGACTGCCACCCAGCAGGTAGCGGGCCCTGCCCCCCAGCCCCCGGTCCCCACCCCCGCCCAGTCCGGGCCCCCACTGCCCCGCGCCCTTCCTTCCCCAGGTTCCCTGCGTCTCCAGTGCGATGACTCGGGCACCTGCGCCTGCAAGCCCACCGTCACGGGCTGGAAGTGTGACCGCTGCCTGCCCGGCTTCCACTCGCTGAGTGAGGGAGGCTGCAGGTGAGGGGCCCAGGGAGCGGTGTGCATGGCCGAGAGGGTCGCGGGGGGGGGGGGGGGGGGGGGGGGGGGGGGGGGGGGGGGGGGGGGGCGGCAGCCGGAATGGGACCGGGTAGCAGGAAGCAGCAGGAGGGGGGTGTGAGCTATCCTTTCCTGCTTCCTTCCACTCCCCCCTCTGTCACTCCCCTTTCTTAACCCTGCAGACGCCCAGTCCCGGGGGAATGGGAGACAGGGCGTGGATTCCGCCCTTGGGGGTCAAGGGCAGGCTTCCCATGCAAGGCACTGAGTTCTAGTGTGAGATCCCAGAGGCGGGGGCAGGGTTCCGGGCAGCGGGGGAGCGCATGCGGAGGCTCTATGGTGAGCGCGGGGTGGGGCTCGGTATGGATGAGCGCGTTCTGCCAGGCGGGAGGGCGCGCGCTGGAGGACAGTCCGGAGGTCCTCGGGAGGAACGTGGACAGATGGAGGCAGGAGTGGGGCGAGGCCGGAGGCCGGAGGCCGGGGCAGAGGCTGCAGCAGGACCTCCTGGGAGGCATGGCAGCCTGCACGAGGGTTTGGCCACGGACAAGAAGTGGCAGAGACCCGGACAGATTCCAGAGCGCTGTCTCTTTGGCAGACCCTGCACCTGCAGCCCTGCTGGCAGCCTGGGCACCTGCGAGCCGCACAGTGGACGCTGCCCCTGCAAAGAGAACGTGGAGGGCAAGCAGTGTGACAGGTGGGCCAGCCAATCGGGCAGTGAATAAGCCCCGCGGGCTTGTGGCGGGGGCGGGGCAGGGGCGTGGTCCCTGCAGGCCTGCGCATCCTCACCATCCTCTGCTATCCTGGAAGTTAGCTAACGGTCCTGACACTGTGTATACTTTGACCCACACCGCCGATGGTTCAAAGCTGTGACAGCCATTTTTCTTTGTCTTCGAAAGAAAGAGCTGGAAAGCATAGGAGCGATGATCTAATCCAGGGATAGCAAATTCCTTGTACTTGTACCATAGCCTTCCTGTCTCACACCCAGGGTGGAGCACGGCCACCGCCCACCCTCCCGGCTCCCGTGCCGGGCAGACCTCACTAGGGAGCACAGCAGTCTTTACCATGAGCCCTACTCTAACCTCAGAATCCTTCTCTCCATCCTGCTCCAAGCTCCTACCAGTTAAGCTGAGATTTAGGCTTATTTTACCATCGTTATCATCCTGCCGTGGTTCAAAGGGACTGTCTAAAGCTCAGGGAGCCAAACTTGCTTTTCCAAAGCCACACAGTCCTTAAACTCTCTCTTTTGTGTGTTCAGGGGGGCTCCTAGCTCCAACGGGGCGGGCAGACGAATGTCCTCTTCCTGGCTTTGGCTCTGATCTTTGCAGCCGCATAGGGTCTGTCGGGGGCTCTTGGAGTCTCTGGCCATAGGCCCTGTGTGTAAAGCACCTGACACTATATTATATTGTGGACTTGACCCTTGTGAGTCCATTCAGGGCCTCTCCTGGCTCAGGAAAAGCTGGTGCCAAAGCCGTGGCTGGCCTTGGCCTTGACTTGCCTGGGTCGGCCCCAGGCTGCCCCTCACCTTGTTGGCCTGTGGGCCCAGGATGGAAGCTGGGCTACCCGCTGGGACTTCTCTGAGGTCCCTCGAGCAAGGAGGCGGGTGGAGCTGGGGAACCAGACCCCAGCGGGGTCCTCCCACAACTCCGCCCCACTGCCTCGCACCTTGGGGGAGTCCTCCCTCTGAGCCTCGCTTTGTCTGATTGTGAAATGGGGCAGCTTGATGGAATGCGTTCTTTGGGGCTAGACATCCGGGTCATCGACAGCTTCTTCTGAGTCTGACACCTCAGCCCTGGCCAGCTCAGACAGAGCCCCCAGGGTACAGACTGGGCATCTGACACATTTCTCCAGGTTCAGAAATGGCTGATTCTAGAGCTGGGGCAGAGAAAATGCAAGATGAGCCCAGAGGGTCTTGTAATAGAGAGCAAGAAAGTGCTTAATTAAAAAAATAAAATAAAATAAAAAAATAAAAAACAAATGAAAGCAAAACAGAAAAAACCAACCTGGGTAGTTAGGGGGTTAAGCATCCACTTCTTGATTTTGGCTCAGGTCATGGTCTCACGGTTTGTGGGATCAAGCCCTGTGTCCAACTCTGTGCTGACAGCACGGAGCCTGCTTGGGATTCTCCCTCCCCGGCTCTCACTTTCTGTCTCCCTCAAAATAGATAAACTTAAAAAGAAAAACAGAAACTGTGAACCAGGAAGGGAGCCTGTGTCAGAAGGACATGAGCACTGGGGTGCCAGGGTTGCTCAGTTGGTTAAGTTTCATATTCTCACGGTTTGTGGGTTCGAGCCCCGCGTCGGGCTCTGTGCTGACAGCTCAGAGCCTGGAGCATGCTTTGGATTCTCTGTCTCCTCTCTCTCTGCCCCTCCCCTGCTCACGCTCTGTCCTTCTCTCAAAAATAAATAAAAACGTTAAAAAAAAAAAAGGACACGAGCACCAACCTGAAAGAACTCCCAAAGCTGGAATGATTTGAACAACAAAATAAATAATGACAGTATTGGATTATAACCCAGAGAATAAAATAAATATCCACGAATCCACACTGATATATCCACAGATGAGGGAAAAATAAACACACCAGGGCAAAGGGACAAACCTTCCCTGCAAAAGAATTCCAAATAATAGATGTAGAAGGAATGAGAGAAATACAGAATCAGTTCAGATTTCACAGTAAGTTGCTGGAGGCGAGAGCCACCTAACTCAGTGGGCAGAATTTTAAGGAGAAACGGTATTTGCAGAGCCCCAAGTATCTCCCTCTCAAAATATTTGTTAATTACTGTGGCAGTTTCAGCCTGTGCACACAATTCTTTAATACTCGGTCCTCCAGGGGACGGAGCTTAATTCCTTTGCTCCGCACCGCAGGCTGGATTTAGTGACTTCCTTCTGACGGCCAGCATGTGGCCGTTCTGCCAGAGCGGGGCGGGCAGCACCCCGACCGAGTGGCGAGGGGTAACGTTGCCGGTGATGCCACACGGGCATCATGTACCCCCGCGTGGATGCGAGGGGAAGGACACGTCCCCTCTGTTTCATCCCCAAACCCACGGCCCAGTCTAATCAAAAGACATCAGAGAGACCCAAGGGTATTCCATAAAGCATCTGTCCACTATTCAAAAGTGTCAACGTGCTCCAAGACAACACCGAGAAGCTGGCAAAGACCAGAGGAGACGCCATGTCCTGCATTGGATCCGGGGCAGAAAACCGACAGGCGTGGAAAAAGCAGAAATCGTAATAAAGTCTGGAGTTTAGTAAATAGCATCAACTCATGTGGATTTCTTGGCTGATCAAGCGCCTGTCGGCAACGTCGGAGGCTGACATTGAGGAACGCTGGTGGAAAGGCCGCAGGAGGACTGTCTGCATGATCTTTGCAATCTTATAAATCTCGGGGCGGGGGAGTGCTTTTTAAATCTCCCCAGTGATGCTGACTCGCGTCAGCCTAGCTGGGGTCGCCTGGACCTCCCTGACTATTTGGCCCCCACCCCGGGCTCGTCCTGCCTCCTTCCAGATGCCGCCCAGGGACGTTCAACCTGCAGCCGCACAACCCAGCCGGCTGCAGCAACTGCTTCTGCTATGGCCACTCCAAGGTGTGCACGGCCGCTGCCCACTTTCGGGAGCACCACATCCTCTCCGACCTCCGCCAGGGTAAGAAGTGGCCCACCGCGGCCTCCGACAGGTCTGCTCCACGCCCAGGGCGGGGGCAGGCTGTCCTGCTCTGGGGAGGTCCTGCTGTGGTGTATGGGAAGGAGGGGACAGCCTCCCCGAGGCCCCTCTGTGCCCTCTTAGCCCTCCCCAGTACCTCCTGTACCCCCTTGGCCCCCTCCCGGGCCCCTGCCATTTATCCAGCCTCTGGCAGAATTGGGAGCTGGGTGTGTGGCAGCTTTTAGATCCCGGGCGGATTTCCAAGCAGTCTGCTGAGGATTCACACTCAGGCCCCTGGACTCTATTTATTGGGCACTTGATGTATGTATGCCAGGCCAAGTGTTGAACTCTTTGCACGCACGGAGCCATAGATTCCCTGGAAGGTAGGTTCTCTCGTTCCCATTTTACAGATGAGGCCACTGAGGCCCGGAAAAGGTATGTCACCAAATTTAGTTGTAGGCACCTGGGTCTGTCAGCTCCTGAGCTTTGTGCAGGCCTTCTGTCTGGGTGCAGAGCCCGGGGCGGGGGGGGGGCTTTGGTGTCCTGGGTCCCTGACTCCACGTGGCGCATGTGTGTCTTTGGAGCAGGAGAGCAGTGGGGCTCTGTGTTAAATCCCAGTCTACGGGGACCCTCGCTGCACCCCACAGAGCACCTGCCCCCCCTCCACCAAGTTCCCCCAGGCGGGAGTGGTATATCAGCTGGGCTAGAACCAGGAGCGCCAGCAGACGCGGGGGCAGTGCGCCCTCTGCTGGAGGCTCGCACGGACAGCGGGTCGGAGCTGGGCTCAGCAGGGGGCCGGCCTTGAGGTCCGGAGCGTCAGCATCACAGATGGGACTCATTCTCTAGATCCTGCGAACAATACCATTTTGTGTTCTTCCCGTGAGCCAGGCACTGGGCTGGGAGCGTTTGTCTCGGCATCTCGGGTCACCTCACTATGACCCTCAGGCCAGCAGCTCTCAGACTTTTTTGGTCTCTGGATCCCTTCAGGTTCTTGAAAATGACTGAGGACCTCAAAATGCTTTTCTTAATGTGGGTTAATATGGATATTTTCTGTCTTAGAAATGGAGACAGCAATTTAAAAACAACTATATGTTAATTCACTTAAAAATGGCCATCATGGGATGCCTGGGTGGCTCAGTGGTTGAGTGTCTGACTTCGGCTCAGGTCATGATCTCAAGATCCATGGGTTCGAGCCCCACATTGGGCTCTGAGCTGTCAGCACAGAGTGCTGCTTCCGATTCTGTGTCTCCTCTCTCTCTCTGACCGTCCCCTGCTCATGCTCTGTCTCTCTCTGTCTCTCAAAAATGAATAAATGTTAAAAAAATTTTTTTTTAATTTTAAGTATGGTAGGTCACGTGACAATAAATTATATTAACAATATTGAAAATTGAGGGGTGCCTGGGGGGCTCAGTCGGTTAAACGTCCAACTTTAGCTTAAGTCATGATCTCGCAGTTTGTGGGTTCAAGCCTCATGTCGGGCTCTGTGCTGACAGCTCAGAGGCTGGAACCTGTCTTCAGATTCTGTGTCTCCCTCTCTCTCTGACCCTCCTCAGCTCGCACTGTCTCTCTCTGTCTCTCAAAAATAAATTAAAAAAAAATAAAATAAAAATTTGAAAATTAAGCATAGTAAATATATAACAAAATAATATCAGCCTGTGAAAAATAACTTGTTTAAAAAGACGAAAGGAGGGGAGTATATTTGTTGTATAGTTTTGCTCATCTCTTTACGGCTGGATTAGCAGAAGTCAGTCTGTTGTGATATTGCATGACTTGCAGTTTCTGGAAAATTCTGCCGTTTGCTGGCAAGACACAACATGAAAGATGCAAACAGCATCTTAGTGTTATTAAGAAGATAGTTCGACCTCTTGGGCCCCTGAAAGAGTCTCAGGATCTCCCGGGATCTTAAGACCAACTTTGAGAATTGTTGCCGGGCCTGGGATTACTTCGTCATCCCCATTTTGCAGATCAGAGAGGTTGAGTAACTTGCCCAAAGTCACACAGCCAGTGAAGGGCAGAACCTAGCCTAGCACCGAGGAGCCCCAGACCTCCTCTTTCTGACTTTCCCCCCTGCATCCCTCCCTCCTCACCCCTTCGGTGCCCCAGGGGTTGGGCCTCCACCGCATTCCCCAGCTGCCCCTTGAGCTCATTTGCTCCACGCCGGACCACGCTTGGTGTACTACTGTCACCTGCGGGAGGGCGGACGGCACTGGGGATGGGAAGGTCTGGGTCCCCATCCTGCTCGGCCACTTCCTAACCAGGGGGCGTCCCTCGGTGCAGCGGGGCTAATGACGCACGCACCCTGAAGGGCAGGGGTGGTGAGGTCGTGGGTGAGGGGGCTTCTCTGAAGACCTGAGGGTGAGGTCAAGTCCCGTGCTGCTGGCAGTGGCTCCAGGGCCCCAGGCCCCGTGCCGGGGTCTCCAGACTGTATCTTCATGTCCCGTTCAGAGTCCACCGAAGGGGCAAGGCCGGCCCGGAGGTCTGACTTTGCCCGAAACAGAGCCGGCACCCTGAGCGTCCTCCCTTCTCCTGGGGCTCCCTCCCGCCCCAAGACCCCCATCCTGACTCTGGGATGGGGGTCGGAGCTGCCTGACTGCGGGCAGCATCTGCGAGCACCAGCTGGCTCTCACCTCCCACCCCTACTCCCTGCTAGCCCGTCTCTAGAACAGTCTCTCCCCCTTCCTCGGCCGGTTGACTCAGGCTGTGCTCAGGCCTTGAGGGGCCATCCGGGGGACCCCAGGAAGGGGGTGAAGTGGGAGGGGGTGGCGGCCACCCTCCAGAGCCTCACGTGGCCGCGTTGTCTGCTCCCCAGGAGCCGAGGGCTGGCGGGCCGCAAGCGTGGGGCGCCCAGAGCATCCTGCGCGATGGAGCCCAAGGGGACTCCTCCTGAGTCCAGAAGACGGGGAGGAGCTCACGCTTCCAGGTACCTGCCAGCCCCGGGAGGGGCGGGGCTTCCCGGCTCGCTTCCTACCGTGATCAGCCTAGTGCCTAAAAGCAACGCAGACTTACCCTCAGCATTCTAGAGGTCAGGAGTCTGAGCTAAAATCACGACGTTCACAGGGCCGCGCTCCTGGGACCCCAGAGCAGAGTCTGGTCCCTCGCCTTCTCCAGCTTCCGGAGGCCACTCCCACCCCTCAGCTCGGGGCCCCTCCTCCGTCTCTAGAACCGTCCAGTCTCCCTGTCGCAGCTCTTCCGCCCCCCTCTCCCATGCCTTAGGGACTTTGTGATCACGCTGGGCCCAAGTGGCTGACCCAAGATAATCGCTCTACTCAAAGGTCAGCGGATCAACAGCCTTAAATTCCATCTGTGGTCTTAATTGCCCCTGCCATGCGACATAACCTATTCACAAGGTTTCTTGGATCAGGACCTGGGTACCTCTGGGGCCCATTTTCCACCAGCCACGTGCCCTGCGGGGTCTGCCAGACCCCCCACCCACCCCAGCTTTCTGACCGCGGCCTTGCCCTGGGCTCCTTCCCAGAAATACCTGTATGCTTCCCCCTGCCAGGGCCACTGAATGCTCTTCCTGGAATCACGGGATTCCTGCATAAACCAGAAATTCTAGATTATTCTGAATCACCCCTCACCAAATATAGCAATTTTGGTTTCCTGGAGACCGGACCAGACCTAGAACCAAGATCCAGGAGTCCATTCTTAGCTGTATTGTGGATAGATTCCGGGTCCCCTGGCTCCCCCAACCCAGTCCTGTCCTTGACCTCCCTCTCCAAGAAGGCCGGAGAGACGGTGCGCAGGTGTCTGAGCTGCTGTGTGGACGCAGCGCCCAGCCAGGAAGCAAAAGTCACAGGGGTCCTGAGGCCCCATCCTGGAGCAGGTGCTCGAAGCCCAAGAACACAGAACACACACTGTTCCGTGGCTGCCTTATTGACACGTTTAGGAAAAAGAAAGTCACTCTCTCCCAAAGTACTCGCTGGGGTCTGTGCTGAGTGCTGGGCACAGTGCGGGTGGACGGAGTCAACCGTTATTTCACTTCTTGATGCACACACGGTCGACCAACACTCTACTTCCGGTTGACTCCTGAGTGCGGAAGGACTGCAGGGACACGGAGCGGGGCTGTCCCTGCGTGCCCCTTCCTACTATGTGGCCGTTTCTCAGCCTACGCAGTTGAAGGATCCAGAAAACCAGCACAAGTTCGAAAGCTGTGATAGGACTTCTGGGTCCTCTGTTATTTCTTAGAACGCCACCAACTTCCTTCTGCTCCGAGCATGTTGTGACTCCGGGGGATAGCGTGGCCGAGGGGTGGTCTGCGCCCCTGCTTAGCACCTGCGTGTAGCCTGCTGACCTTGTACTTGCTCTGAGCCTCACTAGGCTCCCACGGCGCGGGGCCACCAGAGTCTGCTCATGGGGTGCCATCAGGGGCGGCCGGGCGCCTGCACCGTGCACGTCGTGCGTCTGTGGGGTCTGCTCTGCTCCCGTAGAGACTCCGCCATCCCACTCAGCTTTACTTACAAAACTCGAGCTCAAGGCAGTGACGGCAGAGCAGTAACTAGGCGTGGGGCCCCGTAGGCTCAAGGTCACAGGCGTGTGAAGCCAGCCTGCTGGGAGGTGTGGGAGACCACCCTCGGCATCTGCTATGCGGAGGGGCCTTTGGTTTTCTCCTTCTGCAGTTTTATCTTGTTTGAATGTTTAATTGTCAATAAAATCAATATACTGTAGACATTTAAACCACGCTAATTAAGTAAAGATGTCAAAGCCTTCTTCTCTCATCTTCAGAGAAATTCCTGGGAGACCAGCGGTTCAGCTACGGACAGCCTGTCACACTGACCTTCTGGGTCCCCCGCGGGGGCTCCCCACTCCCCGTGCAGCTGAGGCTGGAAGGGGCGGGCCTGGCCCTGACCCTGCGGCACTCCAGCCTGTCGGGCCCCCGGGATGCGGGGCAGCCGGGGGAGGGACAGCTCACGTTCCTGTAAGTCTCCCGGACTCCGGGGGGTGCGGTCGGCCATTCGGGGTGGTCTGATCCATGCTCTGGGGTCTGGGGCCTTCTCCACTGTCCACCCCAAGCTGGGGGGCTTCTTGGCACCACGTGCCCCCAGCCTCGGGTTTTCGGGTCTGACCCCCTTCCCCTGCCAGGTTGCAGGAGACCTCTGAGGACGTGGACCCTCCACTGCCCCCCTTCCACTTCCAGCAGCTGCTCGCCAATCTGACAGCTCTGCGCATCCGGGCCGGCGGCCAGAGCGGAAGCCCTCCAGGTCAGTGATGAGGAGGACGGCCCCCTTGCCAGCTGGGCCCCGGGGCTCCTTCATGCGTGGCAGCTACCAGCCCCATTTGACCACAGAGACATCTGAAGGTCAGAGAAGTAGGACACTGGCCAAAGGTTGTGCAACTGGTGAGGGTTGGGAGGGAGGGCGCTGAGGACAGAGGGGGGGGCTGGGCAGGTGAGGGGCCTGAGGTTGGACAGTTCCAGGAGACAGATGTGTGGCCACGAAGCAGCCAAGTATAGTTGGGCAGAGTCATTCCAGGGCAGAGTCCGCCATTATTGCCAGGAGGGTCCTGTCCTGGGTCCTCTGGGTGCTGGGTTCAGGGGCAGGCAAGGATCCCAGGGTTGGCTCCCTCCTGCTGGTCATTGTTGGTATTGCACCTAAGTCACCCTGATTGCGGATTTCCTTTCTAAACCTTCTCAGGGAGGGGGCTGGGTCAGGACGCAGCTCCAGGAGAGATTTCCCACCGCCTCTCACCCTGGTCACATGGTGATCATCCTCACGGTCCTCTGACTGTTCCTGGTTCCTCCCCCTCTTAATGTACTTTCTCCTTCTCTCCACCCCCACCTCCCCCCGCCCCCCACCAATACCTCTATAATGTCTAGACCCAGCATCTTCAGTGCCCCTTTTTAGAACAGGTATTCAGGGCTGCTTGGGTGGCTCAGTCAGTTAAGTGTCCAACCTTTTTTAACATTTATGTTTTTAACATTATTTATTTTATGCAGGGGAGGAGCAGAGAGAGTGAGAGAGAGACACCGAATCCAAAGCAGGCTCCAGACTTGAGCTGTCAGCATTGAGCCCGATGCTGAGCTCGAACCCACGAAGTGCGAGATCATGACCTGAGCCAAAGTTGGACGTTTGACCAACGGAGCCACCCAGGCGCCCCCAGCATCCAACTCTTTATTTTGGCCTAGGTCATGATCTCCAGGTTCATGGGTTCACTGTAGCATTGGGCTACGTGCTTACAGTGTGGAGCCTGCTTGGGATTCTCCCTCTCTCTCTCTGCCCCTACTCTGCTCGCTCGCTCTCTCAAAATACATCAATAAACTTTAAAAAGAAAATGAAAAGAGGTGTTTCACATACAACACCCCTTTACTATTTGGTAACAAAATTTATAGATATCATAACTTACTTAGACACGATGTTTGAAAACCAATATAGTATCTGAGTTGTAACAGACAGAGTAAGGAAAAAGAAGGTAAATGATATAGAAAAATAGTCATTGAATTCTGGAGTGTCAGTGCTCAGGCATGACCGTCCTGGAGGATATACTGTCATCAGCTTCCCCACGGTGACGAGTCACTGAGGTCTCAGAGAAACTGAAAGCAGAGGTCATTTGCAGATGCGGAGAGCAGGGAAATTCTAACACTCAGACGTGAATGACCAGTGTTGAAATAAAAACTGGAGTCAGGACCAGCAGTCACCGGGCAGACTTCCCCAAGGAGTGTCCGGTGACACTCACTGATGGAGATGTGGGGACAGAAGCCGCTGATTTGCAGCAAGGAGATAGTGAGCAGGGAGAGAGGGCTCTGTCACCTTGGTCAATGCAGTTCATCTAGAAGGTGAACTTAGCCTTGGCGGGTTCCTTGTTTCATTAGGGGAAAAAAACGCCTCGACAGGAACCGTTTCCAACCAAGTTTCCAACGTCCAACCGAATAGGATTGGCCTTTGTTCCTTAAACCCGTAGTGTTTGTCATTTTGAAATCATCACTAAATGGGAAAGTTTGCCAGATCACTGTGAGCAGGGCAGTCACAGCGGGGGACCAGAGCGTGGACGGAGTGCACTCCGGTGACAAACTTCAAGAGCTGGGGGGCCGCTAGTGGTACGATTTTCCAAAGTGGTGAATGCCTCTCAGGAAAATTCTGAGCAGGACAAAGCATGGGCTTTCCCCACATTCAGGGGACCTGCATTGCTAGATGATTCAACATGCACCCAGACTATTCAAAAATGCCCTGTGCTCGTGTGCAAAATGGAGTTGGGGTCGGGGCTCAGATGTTTGCAGAGGTGTTTCCCGGCCCTTTCGGCAGCGGTGAGACCTCTGAAATTCACAGGGGCTTCTGCTCATGTCAGGTGTCTGATGGCCCTGGCCCTTGTCCCCCCCATCATCGTGATGGCCATAACAGCACAGATGTCCTTCTGGGCGGGGGTGATTGGCTCCTTTAGAGAATGCCTAGTGTAGAAGGCCAGCTGCCTCGGCGCCCCCTCAAGTCAGGCTTGGGGATCATAAGCCAGCCCTTCCCGCCTCAGCTCCCCCTTTCTCTCTGGAGCTCCATCCCCATCAGCCTTGCCCACACTCCCCAAAGCCTGCCTGCTCCCCAGGCCACCCCGCTGAGGCTCCTTGGAGGATTTCATTCCTACTCTTTCCAGCACCTTCTACCGCTTCCTTCTGTCACTCAGCCTTCAGTTAACAGATATGTACAAAGCACCTGCTTAGGCCAGGGGTGAATTGGAGCAGCAGGTGGACATACTGACCCTCCCTCTCCACCCCCTGCCCAGCCCCAGACCGCCTCTTTCCACTGATGACGTTCTGGGCCATCTCTCTCCACACCTTTCCATGTGCCTGGTCTTTTTTCTTTTTTTTTTTAATGTTTTTATTTTTGAGAGAGAGAGACAGAGAGACAGAGTGCCAGCAGGGGAGAGGCAGGGAGGGAGAGGGAGACTCAGAATCGGAAGCAGGCTCCAGGCTCTGAGCTGTCAGCACAGAGCCCAATATGGGGCTTGAACTTACGAACCACGAGTTCATGACCTGAGCTGAAGTTGGAGGCTTGTCCGACTGAGCCCCCCAAGGTGCCCCACTGCATGCGCGGTCTTTCTGTGCGTGTGTGTGTGTGTGCGCATGCGCATGTTTACATCTGTGCTTTTTAACTATAGGAATCTGATCACACAGTCGGATGTGACGCCAGCTAACGGCGTGTCCCGGGGGCTGTGACCCGGCTTACACGCAGGAAAGGGCTGGCTGTCTGCCCACCACGTATCTTTCCGATGCTCCCGAGTCTCAGCCGTCCCTCTGTTCATAGATGTTGAAGTGGTTTCCAGTTTCCCACCACGAATACGGCGCTGCCGAAAATAGGGAATGCGGGAAGGTCATTGTCTCCTGCGCGCGTCCGTCTGTAGCGCAGACCCCTCCGACTGGAGACGTCATGATCTCACGGTTCGTGGGTTCAAGCCCCGCATCGGGCTCTGTGCTGACAGCTCGGAGCCTGGAGCCTGCTTCCGATTCTGTGTCTCCCTCTCTCTGCCCCTCCCCCGCTCACTCTCGGTCTCTGTCTCTCAGAATAAAATAAAGACATAAAAGTTAAAAAGAAAAAAAAGAAACAGGGGTATGAATGGTATTGTTTAAATTTACGTATCTAATAACCTGTGAGAATGAGTGGCTTTCCATAAAATTCCCAGCCATATCCATTTTTTGTCCTCAAACATCCCTCTTTAAGGGACACCTGGGTGGCTCAGTCAGTTCAGTGTCCAACTCTTGATTTCAGCTCAGGTCATGATCTTACGGTTTGTGGGATCGAGCACCGTGTCGGACCGCTGTCAGCACAGAGCCTGCTTGGAATTCTCTCTCTCTCCCTCTCTTTCTGCCCCTTCCCCTGTTCACTCTTTCTCTCTCAAACAAAAACAAAATGACAAACTACCTGTTTGGGGGCACCTGGGGGGCTCAGTTGGTTAAGCCTCCGACTTCATCTCAGGTCATGATCTCACAGTTTGTAAGTTCAAGCCCCACATCAGGCTCTGACACCTTAGAGCCTGGAGCCTGCTTTGGATTCTGTGTCTCCCTCTCTCTCTGCCCCTCCCCTGCTTGTGCTCTGTCTCTCAAAATAATGAATAAACATTAAAAATATTTTTTAATAAATAAATAACTCCTTATTTTTAAAATCATAATTGAGGGGCGCCTGGGTGGCTCAATCAGTTGAGTGTCCGGCTTCGGCTCAGGTCATGATCTCATGGTTCATGGGTCCGAGCCCCACGTCGGGCTGTGCTGACAGCTCAGAGCCTGGAGCCTGCTTCAGATTCTGTGTCTCCCTCTCTCTCTGACCCTCCCCTGCTCAAGCTGTCTCTCTCTGTCTCTCAAAAAAATAAATAAATAAAAAGCATAACATTTTTTTAAATCATAATTGATCCATAGTCTGCCTTTTCATCTGTGGGCCAGTGATCCTTTGCCTGAGCCGTGTGTGAGCAGGAAGGTCTCTGGGGGACACGTGTGCCTGTAACGCTCTTCCTCTCTGCCCGTTCTGCAGGCCGGGTGTACCTGACGGAGGTCCGGCTCACATCCGCCCGGCGCGGGCTCTCTCCGCCAGCCTCCTGGGTTGAGGCTTGCTCGTGCCCCGAGGGGTATACAGGCCAGTTCTGCGAGTCCTGCGCTCCAGGATACAAGAGGGAGACACCGCTGGGGGGTCCCTATACCAGCTGTGTCCCCTGCACCTGCAACCAGCATGGCACCTGTGACCCCCACACTGGTGAGTCCTGGCGGCCCCCCCCAAGCCACCTGGGTGACACCCAGCACAGCAGGTGCGTGCTGGCCCGAACAGGGTCAGCTGAGGGCATGTGTGAGTGGTCACTGAGGGCAGTACTGCTAAGGTAGTGTCCCCGAGGTCCTCCACGGGCCGGGCACCTTTCTACACGCTGGGTCGTTGATTCCTGCAAGCGCGGGTCTCAGTTTAGGGACGCAGGGTGCAGGGAGCCTGCACGGCCAGCAGGTGGCAGAGCTGCTCCTGCCACAAGGTCACTACCAGCTGTTCGTTCCCACTGGGAGCAGAGGAAACACAGAGAGAGCCTTCGAGGGAGGTCACTAGGCGGGAGGTGCTGCGGGGGGGCTGGGCCCTGGCCTCCGTCCACACTGTGGGCCTCTCACACCGGAAGGGAGAGAGTCAGCGCCCCGCTGCCCTCCCGGAGCAGGTGGGGTCTCTGAGAAGCGAGACGGGTGTTCAGCGTCCCTCAGGCTCCGCACGGGAGCAGACACGGGACAGCAGCTGGGAATCGGGGTCGGCACGCAGTACAGGAGGGGCCTCCCACCACCCTGGCCCCGGCAGGCATCACGAATCCAGCCCAGAGGAGACCTGGATCCCAACAGGTGCAGGTCCGGGCAGCCCCAACCAAGGAGGCCGGGCGTGGGGCCAGCCGGTCACCCCTCAGACGCAGGCTCCTGCTCAGTCTGGGCAAGTCCTCTGCTGTCAAATGGGCCGAGTGCCCACTGCTGCTCCTGCAGGAGAGAAGGCGTGAGCGTGCGGATCTGGGCTGAGACGGGGACCAGGGGAGGGCAGCGCGGGCAGGATGGCCCCCTGCTCCCCTTGCCTGTTCCCTGCTCATGGCAGCCCCAGCTGAGGCATGACCGGAAGTGGGGGCCTCCCGGAAGGGGGTTCTTGCTTTGCTGGGCCCTCCCCAGCCAGGCTCCTCACTTAGGCCCTGGCAGCGGGGGCCCCCTTCCCCGGGGCTCAGGCTCTGTGCAGACCCTTGGTACCAGGGAAGGGGGTCTGCAGACCCCCCAGTGTGAGAAACCGGCGGGGGGGGGGGCGCTGCTCTATGAGACCAGCCAGCCTCTGTGAACCTGTGGACCCCATAAATGGGGAGCCTCTTTGCAAACTCATGTTGGGAACAGACTCCCAGGTCTGCGTCGCTCTTTTTTATTTAAAAAACTTTTTTTTAATGTTTATTTAGTTTTGAGAGAGAGAGAGAGAGAGAGACAACGTGCAAGCAGGGGAGGGGCAGAGAGAGAGGGAGACACAGAATCTGAAGCAGGCTCCAGGCTCTGAGCTGTCAGCATGAACCGTGAGATCATGACCTGAGCCGAAGTTGGAGGTTTAACTGACCGAGCCACCAGGTGCCCTGGGGGTCTGTGTCACTCTTGTTTTGGCCCCTGAGGTTGAGAGGACACAGCAGAAAGGGCACAAAGCCATGAGCGGACGCGCAGTTAGGTCATCTGTTGGCTCGGGTCATGGGTTGAAGAACGCAGTGCTGACAATAACAGGGCGGTGCCGCGCTGGACACCACGCGAGGCGCTCCGGCTGCGGGGTCCTGCCGAATGCCCACAGACACCCGAGTGGTCCGAGCCCTGTCGTGTCCCTCTTGCAGGCGAGGACACTGAGGCAGGGGTGCTAGATGGCTTTCCCAGCTTCGCACGGTCAGTGAGCGGTAGACGTGAACCTCAGAAGGACCTTTTTGTCCCCAGGCCATGCCGCTCCACCTGGGAAGGCTCCCAGCTCAGTTCTGCTTGAGGACATGCTCTGTGACGCAGGCCACCAAGACGCTTGCTGTCTGTGGAGCATCCTGGGCTCAGGCGGTCATAACCAGATGCTTGTCTTTCCCCGCAGGGATCTGCCTGTGCGGCCACCACACCGAGGGCCCCTCCTGTGAGCGCTGTTTGCCGGGTTTCTATGGCAACCCCTTGGCAGGCCAGGCCGACGACTGTCAGCCTTGTCCGTGCCCCGGACAGTCAGCCTGCACCGTCACCCCGGAGAGCGGGGAGGTGGTGTGTACCCACTGCCCCCCGGGCCAGAGAGGTGAGTGGCTCGCGCCCTGGGGCCCTGCTTCTGTCCTGGGCTCCAGGAGTGGGGTCCTGGGCTTGGGGTGTGACGGATGGGGGAAGGCCCAGCTTAGTCTGACCTCTCGGAACAGGGTGAGGCCCCCGACTGCGGTGGGCTCCTGGCAGAACGTGGGCCATTGAGCACCTCCAAGAGTTTTTTTTCTTTTACTGTTTATTTTTGAGAGAGAGAGAGAGACAGAGACAGAGACAGACATAGTGTGATCAGGAGAGGGGCAGAGAGAGAGGGAGACACAGAATCCGAAGCAGGCTCCAGGGCTCTGAGCTGTCAGCACAGAGCCTGATGCAGGGCTCGAACTCACAAACTGTGAGATCATGACCTGAGCCAAAGTCAGACACTCAACCGACTGACCCACCCAGGTGCCCCTTTTCCAGCTCTTTTGAGATATTATTCTCATTCCCTAATACTCACCCACTTATACAACTCAATGTGGGTTTTTGGGGGGTATATTCCATTATTAATTTCTTAAGTTACAGCAAAAAATAAAGAACATAAAATTTGTCATTTGAACCATTTAAAAAATTTTTTTAATGTTTATTTATTTTTGAGAGACTGAGACAGAGTACAAGCAGGGGAGGGGCAGAGAGAGAGGGAGACACAGATTCTGAAACAGGCTCCAGGCTCCGAGCTGTCAGCACCGAGCCCAACGGGGGGCCCGAACTCACAAACTGTGAGATCATGACCTGAGTTGAAATCAGTCGCTCAACCACCTGAGTCACCCAGGCGCCCCGTTGTCTGAACCATTTTTTAAGTGCACAGTTCGGCGGTATTTTGGTGCATTCACGGGGCTGTGCAGCCATTTCCATGCTCTCTCCGGAATGTATTCATCCTCCCAAACGGAAACGCTGTCCCCATTAAACAGCCCCCCCTTTACACCCTCTAGTGAGCACCCTCCTACTTCCTGTCTCTCTGCAACTGGCTCTTCCGAGGACCTCCTGTAATGACATCATCCAATGTCTGTCCTTCTGCAACTGGATTGTTTCACTTGGCACAGTGTTTCCAGACTCTCAGGCACCCGATTCTGCATCCGGGGCTACGGCTGCCTCAGGAGGCCCTGAGGTCCATCTGGTCCTGCCCCTTGCCCGCCTCGCTGGGGACCGCTCGGAAAGCAGCTCCGCCCACGGCCAGCAGCAGAGGGGGAAGGGGGCCCAAGACCAGAGGACCCTGCCCCCGACCCTGCCGCCACACTGAGCTTCCGTTCCCTGGTCTGCGGGTGTGGACAGTTAGAGAAGTTCAGTGTGGTCCAGGCGATCATGGGCCTGGGGGGGACTTGGGGAGCCAGGGCAGGACAACACTACTGTGTGCGGAGGGAACGACCCCTGGAAGGTTCCCCGGGTGGGCGCCAGCCCCGCCCCCTCGGCACGCCAGCAGCCTGCGGGCCTCACTGACAAAGAGGACGGTCAGCCGGGCTGTGCTAAGAACTGGACGCTAATATCTCGCCAGGCCCTGTCCTGGGTTCTCTGCGGGCTGCCATTCTAGCCCCACTTTGTAGACTAGGAGCCCGAGGTCAGGGAGGCCCAGGGGCTTGCCTAGACCACACAGCCAGCTGAGGGCCCTGGAGCCCACGCTCTGTTTCACAAGGAGACACCAGGGCTGCTTGCTTTGGTTCATGCCCCCCCACCCCCCGCTGTGGGCACCCAGCAGCCCCTCCCGCAGGCCTGCGCCTCTACACACAGCCCCCTCCCTTCCCCAGGGCGGCGCTGTGAGATCTGTGATGACGGCTATTTCGGGGACCCTCTGGGGCTCTCTGGGGCCCCCCAACCCTGCCGGCGGTGCCAGTGCAGTGGGAACATCGACCCCAATGCCGTGGGCAACTGTGACCCCCAGTCTGGCGGCTGCCTGAGGTGCCTGCACAATACGAGAGGTGTCCGCTGTGAGCGCTGTGAGGAGGGCTTCTTCGGGAGCGCCCTGGCCCCTCGGCCCGCAGACAAATGCATGCGTGAGTACCCACCTCCCGAGCCCCCGGCGGAGCCCAGAGGGGCCCCTCTCCGCCAGCTCCAGCCATCAACTCCACGGGGCTGTGCAGCCTTAGGCGGATTACTCACCTTCTCTGGTCCCCTGTCCGAAAGGTGTAAGCGTTTGCTCTCCTCCAGGGTCTTGCTCAGCCTTGATCGAATCAACCCTGAGCCTGTGCTTTGTTTATTTTATCTTTTGCCTTCGTGACTTAGCGCCTGCCCCTCCCCTCCACAGTTAGCGCCCACGACTGTCCTCCACGGCCACGGCACTCGCCATGCTTGTGCTGCCCCTGGGCTTGCGTCAGCCTGTTCCTCTCACCGCCTGGGTCACACTCAGCCCTGCGTCCCCACTCAGAGGTCCGTACCTCGGCCCATGGAAGCCTTCCAGAAGCGCTACAGGGAGACGTTCAGCGTTTCCCCCAAACTTACTTGCTCCAGAGCCCTTTTCTCCATGTGGCACCTGTCACCCCCTTGCCCACCTCTTGTTTTTATGGAGCCCAGAGGGTGTGGTCAAGTGGCCCAAGACAGTGGGCACAGGGGTCCACCCATGACTCCCTGGCCAGGTCTCTGGCCTTCTCTCCAGCCAGCAGGGCTTCAGGGCCGGGCTCAGAAGAGCCCTCTGCCTCCACAATGGCTCTGGGCTGTCTCTCCAAGGACGTAGGAAACAGATCATGATTTGAGCCCGGCCCTAGAGCCTTTTCCCAGAAACAGCTTAGGAGGCTCGGCTGCATGTGAATCGTTCCTGGGTGCTCCCCGTCTTCTCTGGGACCCCAAAAATTGAGCGATGATCTGCATGGTTCCCCAACGCCATTTTCTGCTCCCATCCGCAGCCTGCAGCTGCAACCCAAGGGGCTCAGTCAGCGAGCAGGGACCCTGCGACCCGGTGACCGGCCAGTGCACCTGCCTGCCTCACGTGACGGGACGGGACTGTAGCCGCTGCTGCCCCGGCTTCTATGACCTCCAGCCCAGGAGGGGCTGCCGGAGGTGAGTGGGGCGAGGCTGTGGGTGCCCTTCCCCCCAAGAGTGCCTCCAGAGAGGGCTCTGGCCTGGCGTGGGCCTTCCCAGGCTCCCTGCCGGGTACACTGTGCCCTGCACCAAAGGGGGACAACGCAAGGGTCCCTTGGGGGTCAGACTCGTGGCCCTGCCAACCCAGGATGCGGGCCCGGAGCAGCCCTCAGGGACGGCCAGGTGGCCAGGGGGCTGGTTTGCTCTCTGAGTCCCCTTCTCAGTGATGCTGTTGCTCAGTGAGCTTTTTGGCCACAACAGCAACTTCGTGCCTCTGGGGAGCAGCCCGCGCTCCAGGGAAACGCCCCTTGAAACAAGCAGGTTTCTTCCTTGCAAGACTTCTCGGAGCCTTTAATGTGCTCAGTGCAGTGTGACTTTCCAGCCAAGGGGTATAGTCTCTGAGATCTGTATGTCCCCACAGCCCCTGGCGGGGCGGGAGAGGGCCGGGGAGCATTTTGTGAGACAGTGCTTCCTGAGGGGACAGCTTGGGAAAAGCTATTGGATGCGTTTGGACGCGGAGACGGACCCCCTCTGCGGAGGGCAGCTGCAGCCAGCTGAGCTGGTCAGACCCGGTCCCTTCCCCTCTCATAGCTGCGCCTGCCACCCGCTGGGCGCCCAGGAGGATCGGTGTCACCCCAGGACCGGGCAGTGCCCCTGTCGCCCAGGCGTCGAGGGCCGGGCCTGTGACAGATGCCAACTGGGTTTCTTCAGCTTCTCCATCAAGGGCTGCCGAGGTGAGGATGCGGGGGCTTCCCCGCCCAGGAGATAGGGCCAGGGTCTCTGGGGAAAGAGGGGGCCGCAGCCGTGTGGCAGGAGAGCGGAAGATCAGGTGCAGGTTCAGGCCTGTCTTCTAAGAGCAGCCATAGAAATATGGAAGGAGAGAGCGTAGGGGACTAGAAATCTAGTCCCCGACTCCACTGCTAATCCCTGTGTGCTGAGGCCATCGGGTCACCTCTCTGGGCCTCAGTTTCCACATTCGTGTGTCCGGATGGCATGGCAGTTCCTAAACATGCTGGTTCCTAGACCCAGGGGCCCCGAAATAAGTCAGCCGTCACCTCCGGCCTTCTGACTGTCTCCCGGGAAGGACCCAGGAGTGTGGCTGAGCTGCCTCTGGGGTGTGGGGTGTGAGCATGCGGGGGACCTGGGGGGTTCTGACGTGGGGTGGGGGGCATCAGGGCACTCAGTGCCATCTGCCCCGGTGCCCCAGCCTGCAGGTGCTCCCCGTTGGGGGCCGCCAAGGTGCAGTGCCACCAGAACGGCACGTGCGTGTGCAGGCCCGGCTTCGTGGGCTACAAGTGTGACCGCTGCCAGGAAAACTTCTTCCTCACGGCCGGCGGCACGCACTGTCAGGAGTGCCCGTCCTGCTACGCCCTGGTGAAGGAGGAGGTGAGCCCGCCCGTCCCGCCCCAGCCAGGACGTCTCACCCTGCCTCCCGTCTCTTCACGCCCCTTCTCCCCTCCCCCCACCCCCCTACCCTGCTGAGGGCCAGCCCTGTGCTGGGCACCTGGTGAGGGCCAGCTCGGTGCTGGGCACCGGGAAACGACCGCTCACCCATGGCTCTCAGGTGTCCTGGGACCACTGGTCTCCTTCTCCCTGTGCTCACTCAGCCGGCCGGCTGACACCAGCCCTGCTCAACCCTCACCTCTGCTTGCATGTCCCTGGCTCCTGAGTGAACAGGAGGGAAGCAGCTGTCACCGGGTGTCCTTCCCAACCACTCAGACCCCGGTCTCACACGTTCTCAAGTTCAGTGGGGATGAGATCACGTAGATGGCCCTTGGTGGGGACGGTCGGGAGGAGGGCCAGGCCAGTTCTGGGGCACAAGTAGAATTTTGAGCAGGGAGCCGGTGTGATGCAGGGGTGAGGAGGTGACTCTGGGGTTCCCTCCCCCGAACCCGAGAGTTGTCCCCAGCAGCAGGTGACAGCTTTGGTTGTCTCTCTCTCTCTCCCCTGCTCCAAAATGGACACAGACCTGCGACCCCTTACCCGACACCGGTGAGGCCAGCCTTCAGAAGAAAGATACTGTAGAAAGACACAATGAGGGGCGGCGAATATTAGCCACCCCCCCACCCCCCGCCCCCCAGCAGGGCCTGGGCCAGTCTGTCCCTGCAGTCAAACTCATGATGTAGCTGCAGGAACACAGACAAATAGTCACTTCAAATAAAAAATAAGGACCACAGACAGCCTAGGTCAGAACAGTTTTGCTTCTAAATGAGCTTAGAATATTTTTAAACCTCATTTTGCCATCAAATAAGGAATGGAGAGCCCTGTGGTTTCTCAGAGCTCGGGACCCGCATCCTCTGGCCCTTAGGGTGGTTACACAGTGGACATGAGCTGCTGCACGGCCAGCGGCCACTCGCGCCTCCTCACAAGTCATTGTTTGTGTGATTTGTGTGACTTAGGGGATGCCTGGCTGGCTCAGTCAGTGGAGCATGCAGCTCTTTTTTTTTCTTTTAATGTTTATTTTTGAGAGAGAGATAAGCATAAACAGAGGCAGAGAGAGAGGGAGACAGAATCTGAAGCAGGCTCCGAGCTCCGAGCTCTCAGCACAGAGCCTGATGCGGGGCTCGAACCCACGGACTGTGAGATCATGACCTGAGCCGAAGTCGGACGTTTAGCCAACTGAGCCACCCAGGCATCCCACATGCAACTCTTGATCTCAGGGTCGTGAGTTCCAACCCCGTGTTGGGCATGGAGCCTACTTAAAAAGAATAAATAAATACCTACCAATAAAAATAAATAAGAGAACAGTGCCAGGAGACCTTGCATGGCACACTCCATCAGCGGCGTCCACGCACATCTATGGTAGTAGCACAGACAGATTCTGTTGGGCAGTCCCTTCCCATCCCTCTCTCAGTAGATCAGAGATGTGTCAGCTGAATGCTAGCAGGTGCTGTGAGTGTGAGGAGGGAAGGGACAGCTGTGCGGAAGGAGCGGGCAAGGCTGGTCCTCAAGGGTCTGGTGTGTCCTCCGCTTTGATGCCCAGGAGAAGGGGACCATCGGGAAGGAAAAGGCCAGAGAGAAGGCTGGGGAGAGGTGTGCAGACAGGAGTTCCAGGCCCCCGGCCTCACATGCCCTTCTTTTCCTAACTCCAGGCTTCCAAGCTGAAGGCCAGGCTGACCCTGATGGAGGGGTGGCTGCGGGGGTCCGACTGTAGCGAGCCCTGGGGACCCCTGCACATTCTGCAGGGAGAGGCCCCATGGGGGGACGTCTACCTAGGAGGTCTGCTGCAAGGTGAGCAGGCAATTGGACGGCTAGCTGGTCACACCCCCTTTGGAGCCCTTCATTCTGGACTCAGGATGCACTTAAGGCTCTGAGCTGGGTCCTAGAAGGACTCAGTTTCTGGGAGAGCCTGTCCTCCCAAACTAAGTGGGCTCCTCCCATGTCTCCACCCTGGACCATTCCTTCAATGACCCCACCCAGTTGTACTTTGCAACTTTATTAGTCTCTGACCATAACATCTAGCCTTATGCGCCATGTTCTGTGTCCCACCTGGACTGTAAGCTGGGTGAGGACAGGGGTTGGGGTCACTCAGGCAGCAATTATCATTGAGGTGCTGTCCCAGGTGCTGAACAGGTAACGGGTCTGCTGCCTTGACCATTGGCCATTTTATTTTGCTCACTCCCCAGGATAGAAATAAATAAGTACATGAGAACAAAGACTGTTATTAGAGCAGGTGGAATTTGGCCTTGGGACACTGCAATTTAGGGAATATTAAAAGTGAGTTGACTTCCATATAATTTCATGTTCGTAAGCACCTGTGCTCCTTTAGCGGCTAAGCATAGGTAAGCTGAGCGCTTGTTAGCAAGACTAATGATCTGGGACCTTCCAGATGCTGTGTGTTAAAATGACCATACCAACCCACACTGCAGATAACAGGTGACTCAAGGTGGGGGCCTCTCTGCTGTCTCAGATTTGGGAATTGTTTGTTGTGGCTCTAGCAGACCTGAGTTCCTTCCAGGCCCTCATCTGTGGCAGACTTCCTATGTGGGAGACCTTTGGGTTGTGATCTGCCTTCTCGGGACCTCAGTCTTTGCATCCGTAAAGTGGGGAGGCTCTTCCCTTGCAGCTGACTGGTCGTGGTTGGTGCTCAGGTCTGGTGGTGGAGCAAAGCTGTGCCCAGGCAGAGATGGGGGCCCCCGAGGGTGAGCGCTTTGTTGTGAAGTATCAACTGCTCTGTGATCCCTGGACTTTGCGGGCTTCATGCAGGAACACGGGAAGACTTCCTGGAGCAGGTGACAGGCCTCGAAGGTGCGGTGAAGGCCGCCAGAAAGCAGCTGCGGGCGCTGGGCAGGGGTGCCCGCTGTGCCCAGGCCGCAACAGAGAAGACCTGTGTCCAGCTGGCAGACCTAGATGCGGTGCTGGAGTCCTCGGAAGAGGAGGTTCTGCAGGCGGCTATCCTCCTCAGATCTCTGGTACCACGTCCTGGGCTCATCCGGTGACCTAGTGGCTGGGCTGTCCCTTTTTGGAGAGGCTCCATTTCCTCATCTGCAGAATGGGAGGGTCACACAGTGCTCCTGCTGATTCAGTGGGATAATGCCTGCATAGAACAAGGCACGTTCAGGGGGGACGGTGAATGTCCATCAAACGAGTGGTGGGCGTCATTACTGCCGTTTCTATGTTCTGGGGCTCTGCCCACCGGTTGCTGACTTTGAGGCTACCTTTGAGCATTTTTATTAAATACCTGGCATGATTTAATCCTGCCCAGTAATTTAGCCAAACAAGGCCCTTGCCCTTCAAGGATGCCCCTCAGTGTCCTCCTCTCTGCCTCTCTTCTCTAAAGGTGATTCCTCAGGAAGGGTCCAGCCAGCCCACCAACTGGAGCCACCTGGCCACCGAGGCCCGTGCCCTCGCCAGGAGGTGAGACGCCAGGCCCCGGGAGCCTGGTGAGGTCTTGCTCACACAGTCTTGAAGGGAGCCCAGCCCTTCTCGGGGTTGGGGGGCGGGTTCCCAGGTCAGGGTCAGCCCATAGGTGTCCCCCTGCCTGGACTCAAACCCAGGCTATCCTGACCACTCTCCTCTATGACATCTTTATCAGGGTGACCATATCATTATTGTCCAAACTGAGATTTTACGTGTGATAAAAGGCCCTATTGATCATCATGCCAAGACAACAGGCATAAACTCAGTGTAACGGGAACAGGGGTGTAGGTGGGTCCCTTCCCATCAGCCTTCACAGTGTGTCCAGCAGAGGGTGAAAACTGGCTGGACTCGGTTTGGGATGGTGGGAGTCCCATGTAGTAGGAGGTGTGGGTTTGGGCGCAGGCCCCCTTCTGCCTGAGCTCCTGGTGACGGTCAAGTGGGCATATCTATACAGTCACAGGGACACCACTGCCAAGATTGAGGCCATTGTGCGGAGGGCCCTGGTCGCCTCCAACACCAGTTATGCGCTTCTCTGGAGTCTGGTGGAGGGCAGAGCCGCCCTGGAGGCCCAGCGGGAACTGGAGGACAGGTGAGCCCTCCCGGGTGTGGGTGGGAGCTTGAGTTGGCTTCCTGCTGCCCATGGGGCCTGGCTGGAGGCTGGTTCCAGAACCGGCTTCCTTCCTGAGTCCTGACGTCCTCTGGGTGGACGGGTGGGCGGGGATGTCTGGGGTCTTGGACCCACTGGGTGGTACGTCACAAGAACACATTTATGCCTGGGGTGCAGCTGGGCCTCTGGAGAGAAGGAGTGAGAACTTGAAGCAGGAGGGTCCAGGGCAGCACCCCTCTCTTCCTCACCCCTGCAGCATCCCCCAGCCCCATCCCAGCCCCCCCCCCCAGCAGCTCCTTTCAGGCACCAGCTTCCTTCTTGGCCTTTGCTTCTCTGCTCTGGGTGACCCTCTTATATCCTCAAGGGTCAAGAGAGACCCAGCAAGGCCTCACTAAGTCCCAAGTTGACTTCCTAGATGAGAGAATGTGAGTGACCCAGCTCCAATCAGGTGGCTGGCCCTGACTGCCATGGGGTGGGGTGTGAGGTCACATGACCCACTCCTGGGGCAGGGGTGGGGGCACAGTCTGTCTGAGAAGTAGGGGAGGGATGAGGGATAGCAGGGGGGAGTCCGCGTCCCAGCTGTGCTCACCGTGGAGCCGGGCGGGGGAAGGGCGCAGACAGCCGGACGGGACAGGAAACCCCTTCCAGATGGTTAACTACAGCAGGGCTATCCATTTATCTGGAGAGCCACATGCCCAAAGTCACCCGAGCGCACAGCTAAGCCAAGACCGAGGCCTGGGCTGCTGTCCCTTCGGCAACACCAGGCATTTTCCTCTTCGTGATTCTACCAGAGGATCCAAACATTTGCAAAACATATGATTCTCGAGTGGAAGCCAAGCCCAGGCCCCTTCAGAAAAGAGCGTGTGACTTGAATGAATGAAGAAATAAGAATGTGGTGCCTTTGACTGCCTTTTCCATTCATTTGAAATCTGCCAGTTCCCAAGGCCCGCGGCGGTGGGGGCCCGACCCTGCAGAGGGCGGGTCTGCCTGGGAGGTGGCCAGAGGGCTCCGGGGGGAGGTGGGGGGTGACGTCCACGGGGAAGAAGAGCCACCTCTGCTGTCTCCCCTCAGGTACCAGGAGGTCCAGGCGGCCCAGAAGGCGCTGGGCACGGCTGTGGCAGAGATGCTCCCTGAAGCCGGGAGGGCGCTGGCCACCACGCAAGTTGGTGCAGACGCCGCCCTGCGCCCAGCCCCGCGGGCTGCCCCCGCAGCACTGGTCAGCCCCGCGCCCTTGGAGCTCTGCGTGGGGTGGGCTGGGGAGAATGTGGCAGCTGGGAAACCAGCGCGGCCCAGGCAGAGGCAGACGACGTGGCTTATTTTTAACTACATGGTGGTCGATTAAAACGAGATAACCCACCTCCGTGGCTTGGCAGAGCGCCTGCCTGGCACAGAGTTAGAGCTCGGCCGGCCTTTGGGGTTGGTTGGGATAATGAGAGCCAGGCCAGGTGCCTTCTCCACAGTGGCATTAGCAAAGGCAGCAGACAGACGGGCCATCAAGTCCCAGCCCCACCGCTCCAGATCTGTGACCTTGGCCAGGGTCGCTTTCCCTCCCTGCGCCCTCAGTTAATTCCTCTGCGAGGTGGAGCTCGCCCATCAGGTAGTTTTAGGGCTGCGTCCCTGGGGGCCGGGAGAGGATTCGTGAGCAGCATGCAAAGTGGTCCTCGGTGCAGGTCAACCCTCAGCCTCTCCGGATAAATCAGCTCCATCGTGTTTCCCCAGTAATCCTGAAATCCCCAAAGTCAGAAACTGCACTTTAAGAAAGAGACTCAGCTTAGACAGATGCATCTGGGGCAAAACCTGACTGGCCCGAAGCTGCTGCTTTGGGGTCCTCGCTTCTCTCACCCCGAACGTGAAGAGTAACGTGTAGGTATGAAGGGGTTTGGCCCTAAGCGTGGCCCCGGATGCCGCCGAAGGTGGTAGGTGACATTTGGCACCTGCACGGCTCTGCTTCTCAAGTCGGGAAAATTCTGAATTTGGAAGTCCATCCGGCCCCTAAGTTTCAGCTGAGATTGTGGACCTGGGGAAGGAAATGCAGCTCAGGGAGGCCTTGCTACTAGTCATTGGGAGGGCTGGAACCCGAGGCAGGTTCCCCAGCCTGGTGTCCCCCGCCCTGGCTGTCCCTCTTCTTCTTGGCGTCCATGCATAGGCTTATCCCCCCCCCATTCCTGTCCTTGGGCACCTCCCACCTAGTAGAGCATCTGCCCCTCAGACCTCCCTGCTGGGCCCTGCCTGAGCCTGCCATCTCCCTGCAGAAGTCCCAGGCCGGGGCCCTGGGTCTGAAGGCGCAGGCCCTGGAGAAGACGGTTGAATCTAGAGAGCATGTGGTCACCGAGGCTGCCCGGGCCCTCCAGGCCACCGCCCAGGCCGTGGTGCAGAAGACAGAGCCCGTCACGCAGGTGGGCCCATGTCCTTGGAGGCAGGCCCCTGGCCGGGCTGCCCTGGGGGTGTCCTGGGGTGTGGGGGTGCAGGAGAAGGAAAGGCAAAGACCAGAAACGGTTTCTCCCGTCCCTCCCGTGTCTCCCGCCTGCCGAGCTTCTCTCTTCTCTCTCCAGCTGCACCAACAGGCCAGAGCCGCCCTGACGCGGGCGTCCTCATCCGTCCAGGCTGCCACAGTGACTGTCACGGGGGCCAGGACCCTGCTGGCCGACCTGGAAGGTATGCGTGCCTCGCTCAGCCCTAGGCTGCTTGACGCATAGTTGCCTGTGACCACCTGGACTCTTGCCTCAGCCCGGACAGCTGGGGCGCAGGGGACAGAAGTCCAGTTGGGTGGGCATAAGGCCACCAGCCCTTCCTGCTCCGGTCAGGACCCCTCCCCGGCCCGCGTGACCTTTCCTCACACACCTCTCACCGGGTGCTCACCCACATGGCTGTCAGCCATCAAGCCACACACAGAGCCTGTCAGGGCCGGATCTGAGGCCATTGGCTATCCATTCCTGGTCTTGTCTGCTCAGGCCGGGGGTCCTGTCACCTGGTCCAAATGGCCACCACAGTCCAGTGTTCAGCTGGGGTCTTGGGGAGGGGTGACCAAGTTCTCTTTAGAAAGGGGGTGTGGGTAGGGGCGCCTGGCTGGCTCAGTCGGTTTAGCGTCCGGCTTCAGCTCAGGTCATGATCTCATGGTTTGTGGGTTCGAGCCCTGCGTCGGGCTCTGTGCTGACAGCTAGCTCAGAGCCTGGAGCCTGTCTTCAGATTCTGTGTGTCCCTCTCTCTCTGACCCTCCCCTGCTCATGCTGTCTCTTCCTCTCTCTCAAAAATAAATAAAACATTAAAAATTATTTTAAAAAAAAGAAAGGGGTGTGGGTTGATGCCAGTCCAGGTTTCCTTTCAGCTTTAGGTAAAATGAGGCTAAGTGATCCCATTTCATAGATGTGTAGACCAAGGAAAGGGATTGGAACTATCTCTGGGTCAGAGGTGGCTGAATAGAAACCGCCCAGGGTCAGGCTTCTCCGGCTCCGCGTCCTCCTGTGGCACAGGCTTCTCTGATGTCCTCTTCGCCCCTTGTCTCTGCACCAATGAGCTGGATAAAGCAGGAACACTCGGCCCCAGAGGCCCCTTGGGGTCTGAGACTGGAAGTCAGGCTGTGCTCGATCTTGGTTCTGCAGACTTGCTTCCCAACTCTACTGTCCCTGGGAGATGTGGCCCCGGCCATGGACCCCTACCCTCTGGGACAGAGGGGGAGCTGGTCTGTGCCTCATCTTCTCTAGGCTCCTCTGTGCTCTGAAGTCTTGCTCACCCACGGGTCAGGGGGCTTTGATGGGGAGGGTGTGGCCGTGTGCACTTGGCTCTGAGTTGCATTTAGGAAAACGTAAATTCGATGACACATGGTGGTAGAATATTAGGATTTTAGGACATTAAAATTATCAAGGTTGCTAGAGCCATCTGCTGCAACCCCCTCGCCGCCCAGGGGACTCATCCAGCCTCTGCTTGCCTACCTCCAGTGATTGTGTGCTCACTACCTCACAAGGCAGCCCCTTCTCACTGCATGGAAACTTGCCTCCCTGGGGCAGTACTGTGAGTACACAGGTGCTCATCTCAAACCTCTAACCCCAGGTTCTTCCTGCCCCCCCTATTTCTGCCTCTTTGCAGAGACCCCTTCTGTTACTACCAGTTGCGCTGTGTCCAGTTGGTATTCAGGATGAAAGGAAAATTCACCGAGTTAATTAGCCCAAGACATGATCTATCAAGAGTGGGTTTGTGTTCAAATAAGTTTAGGAAATGTCACTACTGTAGCGCCTTCTTGAGGCATGCACCTCAAGGTGTGTGCCTGTTAAAGGTTCTGAGAAGTCCTGCAGTGAAGAAACTTGGTTCTTTTTACTTAAGCTTAATTGATGTTTCTGCCTGACGTTTGTTAATACCCCCATAGAATGAGGGCTCCACGGAGTGCATTTTAAGAAACACCAATTTTGTGTACAAGAAGCAAAGTAGATCTGACTGCTGGATTATCTTCAGAAAAATTATGTGATATTCTGCCTTAGAAGGCTTGATTCTTTTTAAAATCTGGCTATAGTGGCGCCTCGGTGGCTCAGTCAATTAAGCCTCTAACTTGGGCTCAGGTCATGGTCTCACAGTTCCTGAGTTCGAGCCCCACATTGGGCTCTGTGCTGACAGCTCAGAGCCTGGAGCCTGCCTCAGGTTCTGTGTCTCTCCCTCTCTCCACCCCTCCTCCACTCGTTCTCCCTCTCTCAAAAAATAAACATTAAAAAAAGAAAAATAATAAATAAAATTTGACTATAACCAGTGCTCCTGATTTCCCTTAGAATTTTATCTGAAAGGGAGGGGGAAAGTCTCTCTTCTTTACAGAAAGAAACTACTTCTTATTAGATAATAAGACCTATGTAAATTGTTAATACCTCCCTTTTTACCCTGGCTGCTAGGAAGCTCAGAGGTAAATAGAGCATTCAGTGCCTACAATGTCATTATACTAATTTTCTGGCATTTCTCACTCCTCTCTTTCCCTTCCTCATCCCCCAATTACATATGGCCCTTGGTTTTTCATTTTAGTGGTTTAATCTTTGACCTATCTATCACTATAAGCTGCCTCAAAGCCCTTTTAGAAATAGATGATACATAGAAACAAAGAGCCGAATGGATTTGCTGGGTACTGTGCTGTGCTGTGACTCCCCACCCATTCCTGCCCCGGTCCAGGCACTGAACACCATGTGATTTTTAGTTTTTATTTTTACGTGTTTTTAATGTTTCTTTATTTTTGAGAGAGTGCAAGTGGGGGAGGGGCAGAGAGCGAGGAGGACAGAAGATCCCAAGCAGGCTCTGCGCTGACAGCACTGAGCCTGATGTGGGGCTTGAACTCACGAACCCTCAGACGCTCAACCCGCTGAGCCACCCAGGTGCCCCATGTACTTTTGTGATTTTAATAAATCTCATAATATAATGTAAATTCTTACATTCACTGAGCCGTATGTCTTGCTGATTCTTTGCTTGTTCCCCCAGACAAGCCTGAGCAGGTTACATGTGCATCGCCTGCATCTTGACCCTCCACTCACACTGTCTGAGGGTCAGGGGTCCAGTGGTGACTGCCTGGCAGCGTCATGAGCCATGAACACAACCCCCCCCACCCGCCGCTGACACAGCCTCTCCCGGGTTTGCAGGAATGAAGCTGCAGTTTCCACGGCCCAGAGCCCAGGCTGCGCTGGGGAGGAAGGCAGGCGCGGTCAGGGGCAGGCTCCTTGCAGACTTGAAAAAGAAGACCAAGCAGGCAGAGAGGATGCTGGGAAACGCGGCATCTGTCTCCTCCAGTGCCAAGAAGAAGGGCCAGGAAGCCGAGATGCTGGCTAAGGACAGTGCTAAGGTCAGGGCCACGGATGGGACAGTAGAGGCGTCCCTGCCTTCTGGGCCGGGGGGAGGACTGTCTTACAAGGGTGGCCAGTCCACAGGTTAGACATGGTCCCTGCAGACCTGCCCCTTCCGTGGACACAATGCCGAACGCTCCGCACTTAGCGCTCAGTGGATCCCAGGCTCTGAGCCCTGGGGCTTCATTCAAATGACCCTGTTGATTCCTTGACAAACAGTATCACCGTTGTCCCTGTTGGACCGGTGGGGACCCTCTGAGTACCAGCCTGGTCTGGTAACTTAAATCACATGACCAAGAATCTCACTTAGATCTGTTTGGCTTTGCTCCCTAAACTTCTAGACTCTCGCTTTTTAACTGGGGCCAAAGTCTAACCCCATGGGCCTCTCCCCAGCCCCCGCTGACTGTGCACTTGGCCCGCGTCCGGGACACGTTTGTGGAATGAATGAATGATCTGGTGTGCGAATTGACGGCTGCTTGGCATTACTGCCATCTGTGCTCTTAACCTCTGAAAGGACTTTTGCCACTCCCCCTCTTCTCCCTGCCCCCGATGCCCACCCCCAGCTCGCCAGGGCCTTGCTGAGGGACGGGAAGCAGGAGCACCGCCGGGCAGGCCGGCTGTCCAGCCAGGCACAGGCAACGCTCCGACAGGCCTCCCGGCAGGTGCGTGCCTCCCAAGCACGCAGACAGGAGCTGGAGGAAGTGGAGAAGGTACGTGGGCCCAGACCCCCCATCCCGTTTCTTCCTGGCCCCGGAGCCGGCAGGGCACTGCTCAGGCTTTCCCTCTCTCCCAAGGTGGGCGCCGGGCTGCGGGCCATGGAGCAGCAGATCTGGGAATCACGCACATCCCTGGAAGAGGATGTCCAGGCCTTGTTGGCGCTTCTTGCCAGGCTAGGTAAGGACCCAGGGCTGGGCCCTGATCCCCTGAGTCCCTGGAGCACCTCTGGGAGCTTCTGTGAGGCCCAGTCCTAGCGAAGATTTCCTCCTTGCCCTCGTCTACACAGGGTTCCCTGTCCCCAGCCACAAGCGTTTATAATGGCCCCAGACCCCCATGCGAGGTGGGGCTGGCGTCCATTCTCTGTGTGCCCCCAGGGCCACTAGTCTGGGGGCTGGGGCAGGAGACCACACACAGACCATCCCTGAGGGGTCGAGGGTGTCGGAGAAAGAGAGAGGGTGTCACCGAAGCAATCTGGCATCGAGATCATGTGCTGGTTTGGATTCAGCCCAAGACTCTCAAGTCCCGTGCTTGGCCAGGAGACCTTGGGAAAACCACTCTGCCTCTCTGGACCTCAGTTCCCCCATCTGGAAAATGGGAGTAACATGCGGGTTATTTAGAAAGCGGTTGTCACGCCGTGGCGTCAGAGTCAGTCAATTACAGCTCTCAGGGAGGGGGAGAATCGAGATGGGCCTCGGCAGGGAGGCACTTCCGGGTGAGGCCCGGCACCCACCGGGGCATGGAGGCCTCAGAGCGGCGGAAGGGGCAGGGGGACAGCAGGTGTGCATTTTAAAAACTCGTGGTAAGATACGCGTAACACAACATTTGCCCTTGTAACCGTCTTTAGGCACACACTTCAGAGGCAGTACGCACAGTCACAGTGTCTTGGAGCCACCGCCACCATCCATTTCCAGAACTTTCCTATCTTCCCAAACCGAGCCACTCTGCACCCATTAGACACGAATTCCCTGTGCCCCCAGCCCCCGGCACACCCCATTCTCTCTTCCGTCTCTATGAACCTAACACTCTTAGGGGTCTCATATCAGTGGACTCCCACAGCCTTTGTCCTTCTGTGGCTGGCTTCTGTCCCTTAGTGTCACGTCCTCAGGCTCGCCCACGTCATTTGTCATGATTAAGAAGGGGAGGACCCGCCACATTCCGCATCCTGTCTGCATGCCAGGCCCACGCTCAGCTAGTCCCACACATGATCTCCTAGAAGCCTCATTCTCTCTGGGGCAAGGACACGGCTTCGCTTTGCCATTTTGCAGACGGACAGTCTGAGGCTCGGAGAGTTTAAACCATGTGTCCGGGGCCCCACAGCCAGTCGGTGGGGAAGCTGAGGTTCACCCACGGGTCTCACCAATTCAGAGTGCCCACTTGTAGCCACCGGTCTGTACCCGACGCCAAGGACCCAGAGCACTGAACACAGTGCCCGGCGCAGTGCCTCACTCTGCGAGGGCAAGCTCCTTTGGCGATTGCTGTCATTTATTTGTTTGTGCTGGTGCCGTGCTGGACTTGGGGATGCAGGAGAGGACAGCCCACAGCTGGACCCCGCCCCGGGGCCTGGGAGCCCCAGCGGGGCACGGGGAACATGGCAGTAGCCTGAACCCCAAGAGCCAGGCAGTTCAGACACCCCTGTGGATGGTGGGGCCTCTCGAGGTGTTTGCGGAGAGCAGGACCCACCTGGGCTGGCAGGGCTCAGCTCTCCTCTGCCTCTTCCTGCCCGTGTTTCAGGTCCTGCCCCTGCCTGCCCTCCAACCACCACCTTCACTGCCCAGGAAAATCGGGGCTAGGCCCATAGGGATCCCCTGGGATTAGAAGCCATCCAGAACTTTACTTCCCCATCCCCACGACTCTCCCCCCCAGCCCAGGCTTGTCTTCCTGCTGAATGTCACCCTTAAATGACACGATGACAAGGGCCAGGTGGGGGAGACAGCCTGTAGATTGCACTCCACCAGCACCACCATCAAGTTCAAATGTGAGCACCAGGCCCCACCTCCTTGTTTTGCCCTTGGAGAGGCTCTGGGAAATCCTTAAGACCAAGAAATAGAGGCAATCCGTGCTGGGCCAGGACAAAACCCCACTGCCTGCATCCCCGCCCTCATTCTAAAGCCGGGGTGCTGCTTTTCACCCCGGCGGCCGTCCACACCTCAGCACAGGTGGTGTCTGTAAATGTGTGCTCTTGGTAACCCAACATGGTGTGTCTGAGGGGCTCAGCAGGAGTCACGGGGACCTTGAGCGCACACGCTGCTTTAGGAAACCGGCTCAGGGCACACACAGAGCCCTCTTTTCATCAGCAACAAAGATAAGCAGTTGCCCAGTGCTGCCCAGGGCAGAAGTTTCGGAGTCTTCACGTGAGCCCAGTGGGGTGCCCTGATCAGGAACACTGCCTTCTCTCAGCCCCTTTCCTGGTAGACTGTGGGCAGTCAGGATCCTGGAAGGTCTGGGCTGGCAAGGGCCTGGGGTAGGGGGTGGGGGGGATGAACAGGCCTCTGGGGCCTGCAGGGGAGCTCGCCCACGCTGAAGCTGCCTGTGCCCCCCTGCAGGGTCACTGGACACTCATCAAGCCCCAGGCCAGGCCCTGAACGAGACCCAGTGGGCACTGGAGCGCCTGAGGCTGCGCCTGAGCCCACCGGGGGCCCTGCAGGGGAAGCTGAGGCTGTTGGAGCAGGAGTCCGAGCAGCAGGAGCTGCAGATCCAGAGCTTCGAGAACGACCTCGCAGAGATCCGGGCCGACAAGCAGAACCTGGAGGCTATTCTGCACAGCCTGCCCCAGAGCTGTGCCAGCTGGCAGTGAGGGCCGCCCAGCACGCCCAGTGCGGCCCTGGCCCGGGGCAGGTGCGCACACCCCCTGCCAGCGCCTGCGGTGTCCTCACCCCACGTGAATCCTCATACCGCCGTCCAAGTCCGTGCCCGCACCCCCTCCATTCCCACCAGCGTGAATGCACCTACACGGTACACCCAGGCGGCCCCGGGGTGCCCGCCACCATGGCGCGCGATCCGGTGCTGTGATGCGTGAACACGCACAGCCAGGTGTCGGTACCACGTGCGCATGCGCACACCCGCGGACACAGTGCACACATGCACACAAGTCCCCCTCTCCGTGCACACGTTACTGTCGGTCCGCAGGCGGGTCTGGAGCTCTGGATGCTGGAGGAGTCATGTCAGATACCCTCTGGCATGGACATTCTCACGCTTGGCTCCTGAAGGCAAGGACCCAGGCAGGGGCTGTGCTTGAGAGACTGGGGATCCGCAGAGATCCGAGGGTGGTGGGGGGTTGACAAAAGCCAGAGCCCCCAACCCAGAGTTACCCCCTCTCCTGCAGCTCCCCCCGCCCACACCCAGCAGCTGAGAGACCAGATCCTAGGAGGGGTCTTAGCAGTGGAAACTGAGGCCCAGGAACTCCTGGGGCAGTGGGGCAGCCTGCTGGGAGGATGCCCACCCCCGCACGGCCACCACTGGCTTTGTGGAATACTTTGTTCTGAGGATCCTGGGAATCGCATGCCCTGGGCCCTAAGGCACCTTTCAGCCTGCGGCCTGTCCAGACAGCCGGGCCCCAAGGGTTCTGGGTCAGGAAGCCTGGGATCCTGTGGGAGCTCCTCTTTGTAACCCCGTGACCCCAGTTGGCCTTTAATGATGGACATTGGCCCTAAGGCCCTGGGGCCCCTTCTGCCACCAGGCAGATGCCTGTAGGGTGTGGAGGCCTGGCTGCCATTCTGGTCTGTCCTGCTGGGGAGGCCCCTGAGGCCAACTCCCCCCCCAGGATTCCTGGCATTTCCTCCCGGAGCTCCGCCCCTTTCTCAGGGGCCTCTTTCGGTAGACAGCAGACCGAGGGCACTGGGATGGGCACTTCAGGAGGCACACCTCCCCCCCCCCCCATGGCTCCTCTTGGCCCAGAGAGGGGGCACTGGCAGCAGCATGGACCACTTCTGTTTAGTGGGAAAATAAAGGACTCCTTTACCAGCTGGGTGGCAGGCCTTTGGTCCTCTCCGGCTGACCGGCAGCAGGCACCCTGGCTGTGGGTGCCAACTCACTCCCCTGGCACGTGGGTGACACACCCAGCACCCCAGTGAGTGGGTGGAAGGACCTTCAGTGAGCCGTCTTGGTGCACACGCGGGAGCAGGAAGGCGGCAAAGCTGAGCTCGCTGACTTCCGGGGCCTTCCCACAGGGAGGGCTTGGCTGGGGTCCTGTGACCAGAGGCATCTGCTCTCTCCCCTCTGCTGCGGGGGGTTATCAGGCAAAGTTTAGGGGAGCATGAGGGGCCCTCAACTGACCTCTGGGGCAGGAAACCATGAACTCAAAATCAAGTATCCCCCTGGCACAGAAAAGGCTCAGGGAGTGACACCAAGGAGGAGGAGAAGGAGGACTTTGGGCCAGGCCTCAAAGGGTGGGAGACAGAACATTCCAGGCAGGAGGGTGGGCCATAGCTCAGGGTTTGCAGGTGGAGGCCTGGCCAGTGTGGGTCACTCCGGGAAGCCGGGTCATCTGGGTGGGACCGGTTATGGAGCCACTGAGCCTGAATCCCTTTTGAGTTGGTTTAAGTAAAAACGGGGAGTTTGTGAGGAGGACATGGAAGATCTCCCAGAATCTGTTTGGGACTCTCCTGTCCCCTCCCCCCTGCCTCTTCCCTGGCCCACCCGCCTCTGCTTCTCCTTCTGTGTTTCTCCCACAGAGAGGTTTTCCCCGCGTTTCCTGAGCTGGATGGGAGAGATGCCCACGCTACGGCCTCCCCACCGCCACAGTCCCTGAGTTTACGGCATCAGGTCAGACACAGAGACTGTGTGTTTGAAAGCCTGAAGCTGCCCGATTCCACCTTCTCAAGAGAGACGGACCCAGCTTAGGCCAGGCCCCCCACTCCCATTCAGAATAACAGGGGGTCTCGGCACCAGGCCATATAGTGAGAGCTTGTCCGTACCTTCTCCAGATCTGCTGGGGGCCACTCAGAGAAGATGACTGCTCCTGCACAGAGAGCCTGAAAGCCGAGACCATGGGGTGTGTGTGTGTGTGCGTGCACGCGCTTGTGCACACCAATGAGCTGGGGAGTGACTTGGTGGATTTGAGAGGGAGGACGGGGGCAAGGAGGCCGAAACAGAAGGCTGTTGGGGGCCTGGGTGGCTCTGTCGGTTAAGCGCCGACTGCAGCTCAGGTTATGATCTCATAGTTCGTGAGTTTGAGCCCTGTCTCGGGCTCTGTGCTGACAGCTCGGAGCCTGAAGCCTGCTTCGGACTCTGGGTTTCCCTCTCTCTCTGCCCCTCCCCCATTCATGCTCTGTCTCTCAAAAATAACTAAAAAATGGTAAAAAAATAAATAAATAAAAATAATTTAAAAAAGAAGCAGAAGACTCTACAGTGAGTTGGATGGTTGGTGTCTGGGTATCAGTGGGGAAAGGAGACCAAGGTTCTTGGAAGACCTCTGGGATAGGGTCCGATGCCCTCAGTCCCCTTCTCCCCCAACACCCGCCTTCTCTGCTGACAGCGGCACACAGCTGTTCTGATGCCTGCTCTTGGCCGTATACCCCTATCCACTCAAGCTGTGGGACTCAGCAAAGCCCAGTCCCAGAATCCCACCAGGGGGCCGGGGGGGTGGAGAACGGCCCGTCTCTCATCCCGTGGTGACGAACTTCAGGCTTGACATCTCATGACTCACGTGGTCCCATCATGCCTGGTGTGCACAGAGTCACTCTCTGGCCCAGAGGTGGGGCTGTGCTGGGTGGAATGTGGCAGCTGTTACACATCTGGCTAGCAATGCAGCCCAGCGGCCGAGCCCTGGAAGGTGGGGTGACCTCTGCCCTGCAGAGAGGCTGTTGGGGCCAAATGCCGCAACTAGCCAGGGCAACGGGCCAGCCAAGCCTGGACCGCAAAGTGTGTTAGGAGGGCCCCGTTCTGGGTCAGCTTTCTCGTCTGGCCTCCAGATGGAACATCTCCCTTCCTCCGGGGATTGGAGCTCCTACGCCCTTCTCCCCTGCAAGCGTTTACTATCTGCTTAGAACACCCTGAAAGTCTCGTCTCTTCCATTCTGCAGATCAGGACACTGAGGCTCGAGCAAGCAGAGTACCTTGCCCAAGGTCACACGGCTTGGCTAGAGCCAAACCCTAGGGGTAAATGGGCACTGAAGAATACCCTCGGAGAAGCAGGTGCTGGGTAGGTGGGGTCCCGGACTGCTGCTGCCCCTTGGCATTAGCTCACCTTGGCACATTCCATTCTGTCCAGCCCCTTTCCTTGGGACATCCTGGCCACTTCCTCCCCTAGGGACAAACACAGAAAAAAAGACAGACAGCTGGTCCCAGAACTCCAATCCTAGGGGTCATGATGGAGAAGGCAACTCTGTGAGGAAGGAGATTGCCCACAGCCAGTCCCCAGGGATGTACTCCTTTGGTGTGGGTTTGAGGGTGTGGGGGGGCGGCATTACCGGTGACCCAATGTGCCGTCTGCCCAGGACAGTCCCGTGTGTGCCTGCGGCTGCCAGCGTAATTATTAGGAGGGCCACCCTCCACTCAGAAAGGTCCTGATTTGGATGCGAGACCTCGTCACCGCCCTGTTCCTGGTTCCTGCCTCCCGCACCCTGAGCGCCTCCTCCAGGAGTCAGCAACTTGATTTATCATCCAGGCGGACTTGCCTGGCTTTAGCTTCTCGACTTTTCTGTAAAATGGGAACACCAAGTGCTATATTCATAGAGTTTTGAGAATTAAATGACATAAATATATCCTGCACTGATCTGGCAACATGCCTGGTGCGCAGTGAGTGCTCAGGAAACAGATTTCAGGGGTGCCTGGGTGGCTCAGCTGTGGAGGTTTTTTTTTTAATTTTTAATTTATTTTTGAGAGACAGAGAGAGACAGCATGAGCAGGGGAGGGTCAGAGAGAAAGGGAGACACAGAATCTGCAGCAGGCTCCAGGCTCTGAGCTAGCTGTCAGCACAGAACCCAAAGAGAGGCCTGAACCCACAAACCGTGAGGTCATGACCTGAGCTAGTCAGACACTTAACTGACTGAGCCACCCAGGTGCCCCCCAGCCTTGGAGTCTTGATTTTGGCTCAGGTCATGATCCCAGAGTCCTCGAATCCAGCCCAGCTCCTCCCTGAGTGAGGAGTCTGCAGGACTTTCTCTCCCTCTCTTTCTCCTCCTGCCCCTTTGCCCCCCTTGCACGTCCTCTCTCTCTCAAGTAAAATAATTTTTTTCAAAAAATAGATTTTATTAACAAAACATGAAGCCATTTTCATTTGATTTGAGGTGTCACTGACGTCCTAGTGGCACTTTGTCATTATGCATTTTTCCAAACGGGAAAAAAAAACAACCAGAAAGTTTTCATAGTTTTGTTTTCAAGAGTTAAAAGTAAAAGACAGGGCTGCCCGCCGCCGCCTTCTCCCAGCGCGTGCTGCGCCCAGGGCCACGGTGCGCAAACAGCCCCGGCCGGGGGGCGCTGGCTCCCTGCCGCCGGGAAGGCATTGATCCGTAAGGCCACCCCACCAAGTGCGTACTGGGACGGTCCCCAAGTTTACGGGGAAACCGCGGCCCGGGGGGCACTGGGAGGGGACTCGTGGAGGTCCCGGGAGGCGCGGGCAGGGAGGCACTTTCCGCGTCCTCCAGCAGAGGGGCGGCGGGCGGGCGCGGCGCCCCGCATAATAGCCGCTTTGATGCCGGCGGCCGGGCGGGAGGGGGGCGGGCGGGAGGACCCGGGGCGGGGAGGTGGAGGGCG
>NC_043712.1:4682874-4733473 GCF_006229205.1 Suricata suricatta | reverse complement strand
GCGGCTCGGGTTGCAAGTCGTTACTCTTAGAGGAGGTAGGGCCCTCCCCGGAGCTCCAGTGCCGCCGAGGGGCCGGGGCTCCCCGGAAGCCCGCTTGGATCCAGCGGCAAGGATTTGGCGCAAGGAGGGACCCCCCCCCCATATGTCCCAGCTCAGAGAGGCGAGGTGACTGCCCCGAGACGGCACAGCAGGTCCAGAGTCCAGGGGGTGGCCGCTGTGAGAACCCGGGGTCCAGGCTGCAGGCCAGTGCTCCGTGTTCCCCCAACCCCGAAAGTGTCCGCCCCTCCCCCACCCCGCAGCTCTCTCACTCCAACTTCTAGGGAAGGTTCTCTGAGAGGATGCTTTTTTCCCAGACCTGGTGGGTTTCTATAAAGAATCCTTCCTACTGTGGCTGGGCACACAATGGGAGCTCCATGAACATTTGCCAAGTGAGCACGTAAATTCTAGAAGATGAGGAAAAGTGTCAGGGCCTGCCTGGATTGGCCAAAGCTCAAGGGCAGCACAGCCCTAGTTTTGGGGTTCAGTGAGACCTGGGCTGGGGCCTGGCCTCCATCACGGACCAGCTCTGTGGCGGTCAGCAAGGACTCTCAGTGGGACCGGGGGTCACCATGAGGACTCACTGAGGCAAGGCATGTAGTGGGCATGGTCCAGCACCTGGCAGGAAGGAAGGCTTCCGTGGATGGTGCTAGAATTATTTCCTGAGGCCGTCTCCCAGTGTCTCTCCTAACAGGCTCACTGAAACAAGGCTAGGCATTCCCCTGCTGGCTCCCTCGGTGACTGGGCACCCAGGGTCCATGCCCCGTTCTGAGTCCCAGAATGGGAAGCAGGTGAGTGTCATGGAAGGTGGGTCTAGGGGCTGCTCCTTGGTGGTAATACTTCCTCTTGATGGGATTTGCAGTCTTGATCTTTTTTTTTTTTTTTTTTTTTTTTTGGAGTGTCTGGAACTAGGCAGCCTATCTGATTTCATCCAACGGGCTATAGGAATCCCATACAGGGCCCCGGGGACCCAAGGTTCCTCCAAGTTAACTCTGGGCTCCTCTTTGCCATCACTGCCCTGCCTCGTGGTGCCATCTTGAGCACAGCTGAAAGGGAGCCTGGACATCTGGCTGGGGCTCTCAGGGGTCCGAGCTGCTGGGCCACCTTCCAGTTTACTCTGCAGCCAGCCCGCCCTTGGTCTTGGCTGCTCTTGCCCTCTGGACAGGAGCCTGGAACCCTGACCTCATACAGCCCCCTGGGCCACTCGGCCGGGCGGGTTCCAAGCTGGCTGTGTCCACCCACGGCCAGCAGAACCCTGAGCCAGAGACAACTGGAGACGGGGGAGAAGTGATTACAGTCCAATAAACGCTGAGAATGTGTGGGTCTTCCCCTGCCAGTCCCACCCTTGAGGGTGCAAATCAGGGTGGGGGGTATGCTACTGGGTTGTTTGGGGTGGTGGGCTGGCTTGGCTCAGAAAGGAGAGGGGCTGTGGCTCTCAGGGGCTGACCTGGACAGTGCTGGGCCCGGGGAAGGTGAGCAAGGAGGGTGCATGTGTAACCTCCTTGGGACCCCAAGGCCCAGAGAGGGCAGGCAGCTGGCTAAGGCCACACAGAAGCAGAGCTAGCTTTCTTTACCTGCCCAGATGCGTCATGTGAACCAGAGGAAGGGAGACTCCAGGATCAAACCAGAAGTCTGAGCTGCTTCCCCTCACGGAGGTCAAGGCGGCCCCACCAGTGTGGAGTCATGAGTGGGGGTGAAGGGATGGGCAGAGGGCTCGCTGGCTCTATGACCTTGGGCAAGCCACGTGAGATAATGGTAGTTCATTGTTGTGATTTTTCAGGGAGATAATCTATGTAAGGCAGGGCCGCCTGCTGTCTTGATTGTATCACCGGTTTGTTTGTTTGGTGTGGAAAGAGGCTGGGAGTGGAAACCCAGGGGCAAGGTCTGAGACCTGCGGCAGCTCCCGCTGGCTGCCCAGCTTCCGCCAGACCCTTTCACCTGGCGGAGCTGGAGTCTTCCCTGCCTGAAATTCAGGGAGCAGTGACCCCTGCTCTGTCCTGAGCCCCTAGGAGAGTCCGTGGAGATGAGCAGACCAGCTCTTTGCCAACTCTAAGGGAGTCTCTCCGTTTGAGGGTCTGAGTCCGCTTCACCCATGACCATGACCGCAGCAGAAGTTCCCTGGGGTGGGTGGGTTCTAGAGGGAACCTTGGCAGATCAGACTGCCTTTCTTTGGGGGTGTGCCTTCACCGCCCCCTTTGGAGCAGAGCCTCCGGGGGGCCTGCCCCGAGCAGTTTCCCAGTGACCCTGCGGAAGCAGGGACGCATGGAGGATGGGGCTTCAGGATGCCCTTGCTGAATGTGCTTGAGTACCCTGTGGCCACCGCTTGGGGCAGAGCCCAGCCGGCTGGCAGCTCTGCGGGCTTCTCTGGGCCAGCATCCCAATTCCCTCTGGGGCCTCCCCGCTGCACCGTGCTGGGCCAACTTCCCAGGGGGTGGCCAGGCAGCCCGGTCTTAGCCATTGCTGTTATAAGGGTCGGGAGTAAAAACTAGAAGGAGACTTGGGTGGACCTGAAGGTCCTGGAGAGCTGCCTGAAAATGCACTTTTTTTTTTTTTTTTTTTTTTTTGCGGGAGGAGGGGGAGTTCTGCTCTATTTCCTTGATCGTTTTCCGAGCACTTGGAATGTGCCAGGCAGTGTCCGGTAGCACTTCAGGCACGACCCTGTGGCATGCTCACTCTAATCCCATGAGTGTCTGTTCCCATTTTACAGAAAACAAGACTGAGGGTGGGGATGGGGCGCTGAGTAACTGCCTGGGTTTCAACAGCATAGACCGAAGACAGCCTGTCCGTCTCGGCCACGCGTGTGCGTGAGTGCGCGTGCTTGTGGGCGCATTCTCTGCACTACCGAAGCGGGCAGGACCTGCGAGCGCCTCCTACCCCCCACCTCCCACCCCACATAGCTGACATTCCCTGCGCCTCGGAGGCATGGCAGGTGAACCCGGCCAGCCAGGCCTGGCCTTATATGGCAACAGGACAGATTCTCTCCAGTTTCCCACAGGGACAGAGAGAAGCGGTGGAGCAGGATGGGTGCCCCTCAGAGTGCCCTTACCCTTGTGAATGAGCAGGGGCATGGAGGGCAGCATCTCAAACTGGCCAGAGGCCAGGATCTTTAACCAATGACTTGGGTGGTGCCTTCGCTCCGTGCCCAGTGCTGGACACGGAGCATCTCCGGGACTCCTCCGGGCGGAGCGCTTGATTAGGCAGATGTGCGGCAAGAACCTATAAACATCCCCGTGGGACAGGCATTACTCAGGCTCACACTTTAGAGAGGAGGAAGCGGAGGCTCAGACAGGTGAAGTCACCTGCCTGAGGTCACCCAGCCAGGAAGTGGCAGAGCCGGGATTCTGACTCCAGACGGCACCCGTGGCCGGCCTGGGACCCTGTCCACCAGGTGGCCATGGCCTCGCTGTAACACAGGCCTCTCCTGCCTAAGTGATAGGGATCTCTGGCTACTGGCCCGCCTTCCCCAGTCCTCCCGGGTCGACTGAAGGGCACTTGGCATTCCCTGTAGTATTTAGGGGCCTAATGGTTCTTTCCAAACCCACGCACCATCTGTGCTGGGAAGAACTGGACACAGCAGGCTGGGTGTCCGTGCCTGGGGGTTATATATCCCCAGCAGGAGGGGACCTCTGAGACCTGACCCAGGCGCTCTGCCGGTGTGTCTCTTGTCCTGTGTACTGGCAGTGCCACCCTGCCCCTGCCCAGGTGAATGTGCCCTGTGATGCCAGCTCTCTTGCCCTTCCTTAATATATTATAAGGGAGATGGCGATAAGAGGCCACGTGAGCCTCCAAGGATTCAGTGTCCCCACAGGTACCGCCAGTCTTGACCTCGGTGTGGCCGTGTCACAGGAAGCCGGGGATACTATTTCGGTAGGTCACTGTGTTTGTGAAGCCGGTGGGGTGTTTTTCTTCAGCTGCCCCATCCGCTGGCAAGGATGCAGCACCTAGATGAGGCCCCAGCCCTGCTGAGGGGAACGTGAACCTGCTGTTCTTGCGGGTGCACGTTACAGCCTCCTGCGACGCACCGGGCACCAGGCCGGCCTGGCCCTGGCCCTTTAAGAGCCCGTGGGTTGCGTCAGAGGCATCTCGGCCGGCCCGGTATGGTGCTGCCTGTCCTTGGGGGTTTTGCCCAGGGTTTCAACCACCAGCTCCTTGGATGGCCTCCCAGATGGTGATATCAGCCTGCCCCAAAATTCTGCTGCAGCTGATACATAAAGACAAGCCTGGAGGGCCAGGAGCGACCATCCGGGAGCAGGTGCTAGAGATACCAGCCCAGGAAGAGAGTTAAGTAGGGGGCGGGGGCCGAGCAGACAGGTGGCAGGGGTCTGGGGCCCGGACCCAGAGTGGGGGCTGCGAAGCTCTGCTGATTTTGCACACGTTCCCTTCAAGACATAAGGATGCACGTGGGGATCCCAGGGATGGGCGGAAGGTTCCGATACGCATGGGAGGTTGTAGACCCCGGGGAGAGGCAGCCGTGAGCAGGTGTGGCTGCGGGCGCTGTCCCCCAGGGGCTGAGACGGAGCACTCTGTCCCGTGTGGACGGCCCATCCCTGCCAGGTCAGCCGGGTGGCCAAGGACAAACAGGGGTGGCCAGAGGGTCAAGGCTTGCCAGGAGGACTCGGCGGCACAGTGTGGGTCAGAGAGCTGTGGGTAGGTCTCCGCTCCTCCCCTTCTCGCCACATGTCTTGGTGTCGCTTGAGTTTGGGTGACCTAAACGCATGTGTAGGAGCCCAGTCTCTTCCTATGCAATTAGCTCATTTAATCCTTACCCCAACCCCTTGGGGGAGGTTCTACCATTATGATTGCATTTTACAGATGAGGAAACTGAGGCCCACAGTGGTAAAGCACGTTGCCCCGGGGCCACAGAGCTAGCCAGTGCTGGAGCCAGGATTTGAAGCCAGGCAGCCTGATTCAGCCTCCCTGCCTGTGACTTCTGCCCTGCACACCCTTCGTCTAGGGGGGTTTACCTGGGTCCCCTCGGCCACTGTGGTTTGAGACAAGACCTTTGCCTTCTGCGGCCTCAGTTTCCCCAGCTTTTGAACGCAGAGAACTAGCTGGATGATCTGAGGAGTCCCTTCCAGGTTCTGTGCCCGCGTGGATGTTTTAACAGCCCCGCCATCTTCCTGGGCCTTGCCCGTGGGCATTCCGTTGGAGGAATGACTGTCTGCTCACAGCTTCCTGTTTTTGACCCCAGGGTCCTGCCTCCTTGGGGTTTCTGACTCTTTGCCAGGGATTGACCAGGCCACCGTTTCGTTCCAAGTCCCTCTCAGAGCCCAGGGACCCCTGCACCCCTCATACCGGAAGGGCCTGATGGCACTTTGTGCAGTTGGAAAAACTTGTCACTGGGGACAGGGGGTTGGAGTGGGAGAGGGGAACGGGGGTGGAGCAATGCATCCACCCGGCCTCCTCGTCCCCCTCTGGGGCTCTAGAATGGCTCCCTGGCCTCTGGAAAAACTTCTTCTGTGGCCGCCCGAGAGGAAAGGTAACTCTCCGTATTGACTTTCTTTGCCCAGAAGCCTGTGGCCAGGACACCCTCTTCTTGTCTGGGGCGGGGAGGGAGCTGGGCTAGTAGTGAAGGGAGGTGGACAGACTGTGCTTGAATTGTTAGAACTCTGTCACCTTGAGCAAGACGAGCAGCCTCCCAGGGCCTTAGTTATCCAATCTATCCAATGGGAATATCCAGAAAAGGGAAAGAGAAACCAACCTTAACCAGCCTAAGTCGGGGGGAGGGGTTTGCCTCCTCATCTTATTTAATGGCTGATGATGGTCTGGATGATGAGCTGTGGAGGTTAGGAGTGGATTGTACGGATATAAATATTAGAAATTCACAATAATAAACAGCTAACATTTATTTAGTAACTACTAGGTGCCAGGCACTGTGTGAGCACTTTACGTGTAATTGCTTACGTATTGTAACCCCCGGAACAAGCCTGTGAGATCTTCTTATCTTTCCTAAAGATGAAGAAACCACAGCACAGACAAATGAAGTAATTTTCACACAGCTACTAAGTGACTCCATCCCAGGCATTCTGGCTCCAGCTTGCCCTCTGTTTCTTCTTTAAAAAAAATTTTTTTAATGTTTTTTTATTTTTGAGAGAAGGAGAGACAGACTGCAAGTAGGGGAGGGGCAGAGAGAGAGGGAGAGAAGGGATCCAAAGCAGGCTCCAGTCTCTGAGGTGTCAGCACCGAGCCTGACGCGGAACTCGAACCCATGAACTATGAGATCATGACCTGAGCCGAAGCCAGACGCTTAACCGGCTGAGCCCCCCAGGCGTCCCCTCTGTTTCTTCTTTTGCTTTTGTGCTGAACGTCTGCAGTGGCTTCTATGTCTTTCTCCTCTGCCTCGGGACCCAGAGTCAGGATAGTGGCGGTCAGGGGGTAGGGGGCAGGGGGACGCGGTCCTGGAGTGCAGACACGCAGGGTACCTGCCCACTGGGCATGGCTGTGCCCCGAGGCTGGGCAAGGACACAGAGGGAGGCCACCTGAAAGTGGGGAGGCTGTGGGCTGCGCCTGACCAGGAACCAAGAATCCAAAGCTTGGTGCTGGGCTGGGAGCTGGCAGGCCCACCGATGGGACTGCTGTTTCCGCTGCCCACCTGTGCCCGCCCTGGCACCCTGCTGAGGGCATGGTCCTCGCAGCTGCCCCAGGCAGAGGCTGCCCGCCCACGCGTGACCGGGCCGGCTGCCTGTCCCGGCCCTGGCCGCTCTGTGGCTTGAAGCACTTGTCATTTCTGGCTCTAAAGAAACACGGAATTCCAATCTCTGAGCCTCTCCAGCCTGCGTCTCTCACACACACATTTGCAAAGCTGCTCTGCCAAGCGGAGAAAGTGATTCTGGGCTGAGTGCCAGGCTTCTCCATTCATTCAACAGATGTTTCCTAAGCACCTACTATATGCTGGGCACTGCTGGGTGCTAGGCATCTGTGGGGCGTGAGACGGTAAAGACGTCTTCCTGGGACCTCTGGCCAAAAGCTTGTCTCCTCCTGGCCTCTTTCCAACACCCACTTCCTTGGGTCGCTTCGGTTCCTCAGCTCTGCAGGGAAAGAGCCCAGACAGCCCCCACTGTGGACTTTAATCCCAGCTCGGGCACTTGCCGGCTGGGCTGCTTTGAGGAAGTTATTTATCCTCGAGGGGTCTCCATTCATTCACTCAGTCCGCAAATATTTATTGAGCACGTATTAGGTGACACTGTGGCAGGGGGAGAACAGATACTGGACAATGCCCTTCGGAGGCGTTACCTTGTAAATTGTGTTGGGTGGTGGTTCTTCCGGGGGAATAAGAGGAGATAAGAGGGAAGGTCAAAGTGGGTTGAGAGTGGGGGCTGAGGACCGCGGTGGACCAGGTGCTGGAGGATGAGCGCTGCAGGCAGGGGCTCAGCTAGAGCAAAGGTCCCGAGGTGGGAGCGAGCCTGCATGGGGGAGGCACTCACTCTAGTGGGGGGGGAGGGGGGAGAACAGCGATTGGACGGCTGTCGAGTGGTCTTAAGCACTAAGGAGAAAACCGGCTCCATCGGCACCAAGACAATAATCTGGACGCCCAGAGCTGCCGTACCTGCCAGCTCAGGGTCAGGCCTCGTGATCGTGAATCATTGCTGGCTTGTCCTGGGTTCGTCTGTGTGTGTTTGTCCCCAGGACCAGGGACCATGTCGGACCTCTTGAGCCCAATTTGCCTGGATCCCTAGAGGGGGCTTGGTAAACGTTACGGACAGGCTCTGGCTGGTGCAGGATTTCTGGTCAACCTGGATGTGGGCGCTGGGAGGCCCCACAGGTCTCTCGCCAGGGGCTCCCAGATGTTGGGCGTTGCCCATGCCCTTGTGCCTCCCCGCGAAGGTTTTCCAGTTCCTGAAATGGTGAAGTGGAGGAAACAGGGGCCAGGCAGTGAAGCGACCGTAGGCTGAATGAGTTCCATTTAAAAATTCCGAGATATTGAACTTCCTACTTTTACGAAACATTTTTTTCTGAACTCATGGCCACAGTTGGTGGTGATTGTTTGAAGTCTCTGCTTGGCAAAATAAAACCTTGGCAGCTCTGTATTAGCACCTCCCCTTATATTTTACTTTTTTGGGGGAATGTTTTCTGTGTTATCCCTAAGTCTGGGAACCACTGACTGATTTGCCTCTCTGCTGGGCAGATAATAGGACCTGTGACCCTGGGAGGCGCCTGGTGTGTTCAGGGTCACAGACAAGAGTTAATTGTCCTACTTTTGGGCAGCAAATGGGGTGGGGAAAAGAACAGTGGAAAAGAGCGAGGAGAGGGAGCCAAGAGGAAGAGAGGTCCTGGAGCGAGCCCGCCAGGAACGGGGAGGTCAGGGGGAGGGGAGACTCCCAGGCTGCAGGGGACAGTTGTAGCTCCAGCTAAGTAGGGGCGGGACCGTGCGTGGCACATGGTACCAAGGTCCGATGTGAAGCTGTGGCCAGTCCACACCATGGGCCCCGGGGCTGCCCTCTACGAGGCTGCTGGAGGCATGGACCCCAGGGTCCAACAGACTCAGGATCCATACCAAGCCTGCGCTTCCTAACTGCAGAGACTTTGGACATGATTTTTAACCTCTCTGGCCCTGCTCTTCCCACCTCAATGAGATAGCACAGTGCGTGCCCAAAGCAGAAATCCTGCACCAGCCAGAGCCTGTCCAGAATAGGTACTAACCCCCTCTAGCAATCCCAAATGGAGTTCAAGGGGTAAGACAGCCCCTAGAACCAATGAGGGGAGGTATCTCCTTCTCTGTCAAAGGGGCTGAGTTAATGCGGAGGAACTTGACCCCTGGAAGGGATCACATTCTGCCTCATGCCTAGTCATACGTGTTGCTTCTTGGGCACTGACGTACAAGCCTGATACTGATTGTTCACGAAGGGTTCTCCCTGTTGGGAGCTGGGTGCCCAAGGAGATGGGTACCCTTGTACCCATTTCACAGCTAGTAAGGAGGGGACTGAGATCCGAACCCAGAGTACTTTATCATCAGGTATGTTCTTATCATTCACCTATTCTACGTTAAACCTCTTGGGGGGTTCACATGACAGACTGGAAAGTCTCATGTCCTGGGAGGTGTGTAAGTACAGACTTGACCATCGGTTAGTGGGACGTGGCGGCAGGAATTTAGAAACAGATTGAGCGATTGATCTAGATATTATTTAACATCATTTTATTTATTTTAAGTTTATTTATTTATTTTGAGGCAGGGGGAATGAGTGGGGGAGGGATGGAGAGAGAGAGGGACAGACCACAGAAAGCCCGATGTGGGGCTTGAACTCATAAATTGCGAGATCATGATCTGAGCAGAAGTTATGAAGCTTAACTGACTGAGCCACCCAGGCGCCCATTTAGCATCATTTTAAACATGAGCTTCCCGTAATTTAAAGATAAGAACCTTATTTGCTTGGTCTCAGCTGCTCCCTTGATGCCTCGAACTGAGCTGTGTACCCAGTGGTCCGCTTAAATGAGCAGAGGCACAATGCCCGTGTCCGGTCTGCTCAGTAATGAGGAAAGTGAGGTGCAGGGAGAGAGGGGATTTGCAGAGTCCGGTGCTAGGATCGGAACTTGACGCCTGCTTTCCCATCTGAAAACGGGCTCTGGGGCTGCCCGAAGATGAGCAACAAGGCAAGTAAGCTACCTGGCACTGTGCCCAGCCTAACAGGTACTTACTAATTTGTAGTGTTTTTTTTTTTTTAATGTTTATTATTGAGAGACAGAGAGAGACAGCAAGGAGGGGGCAGAGAGAGAGAGAGGAAGACACAGAATCCGAAGCAGGGTCCAGGCTCTGAGCTGTCAGCACAGAGCCCGATACGGGGCTCGAACTCATGAACCGCGAGATCATGACCTGAGCTGAAGTTGGACGCTTAGCCGACTGAGCCACCCAGGCTCCCCTGTACTGTTTTGTTTTAAAGCCAGATGAAGGCCTGTCGTCTGCCCATCTTTAGGTATTGGGGTTAAGGATGCAGGCTGTGCGTGAGATGAAATTAACTTGAAGCTGTGGCTGTGTGAGCCTCAGTTTCCTGGAAAATGGGAGTCATCAGGGTAGCTAACTTTTGGGCCCCCTGAGAGATCCTAAGAGATCATGCAGGTTGGTGTTTCCTTTTGGAGGCTGATGTTAGTGTCCCCCCCAAACCCCTTGCCTGCCCCTCCCCCGCACCTGGTTCTGAAAGGCATCATCTGAGGGGATAGTGGCCATTTTACAGGTGAGGACACAGATGAGAGGGTAAGTGGGCTCCCAAGTCTAGAACAGAGACTAATAATACAATTGTGCTGTTTATTGAGCACTTGCTATGTGTCCAGAGTCCTACACACACTCTCCTTGGCTGCTCTTACAAACTGGAGAAGTAGCTACGATAATTCTACCCTTTTGTCAGATAAAGCAGTCGAGGTGCAGAAAGGAATTAACATGCTAGGGCCACATACCTAAGACAATGCTAGAACCAGGCAGCTTGCCCCTGGGGCTTGCGGCTTCGTGGATCTTGCAGCTGGGGCGCCCTGGGCGGGAAAGGCCCAGGTTCCCACACTGGTAGTTGGGAGACTGGCTGAAGGTGTTTGGGGAAGGCCCTCCTGGCCGCCCCCCCCCCCCCGACCCCCTGGGGCTGCTGAGCATCCTTCCTGCCCACAGGGCGGACTGCGCTGTGCCTCGCAGGGTTGACAGGAGGCCAGGACGGACACCAAGCTCGGCCACCTGGCGTGGGAGCAGGGCAGCGGGCCTCTGTGTCCGTGACTTCTGCCCGTTGACCCTGTGCTCGGCACTGTTCTTTCACCTTTCAAGGAGTTTCTGTGTGACCAGAAGTTCAGCGATGAAGAGAACCTGCCGGAAAAGCTCGCAGCCTTCAAAGGTAAGCTGGGGCTGCCTGCTTCCCTACAGGGAGCTGTGCTGGCTCCTGGCACATAGATTCCTTGCCCCACAGGGCCAGGCTGAGCCCCCGTTGCTTCCAGAACGCCCCCTTCCTGGAGGGCTGTGAGCCAGCATGCTCAGCCATGGGCACAGGCCCCTCCACCTGTCCCCACACCACCCCAGGCCCCTCACCCCCTGCCACGGGCCCAGCCTGGCCCCTCTCCCCCCAGCTGCCGGGCAGGCAGGGCTCAGGCTGGCTCCCGTCCGCCGCTGCCCAGGCCCTGCGCGCTCCCGGGGCCCCAGCACACAATCGGCCCTTTGTCGCAGCCCTTGCCTTTCCCCTCCGTGGGGGAGCGGCTCAGGAGCCCCTGTGCAGAATGGACGTTTGTGTCGCCACAGTGGGGCAGGGGGCAGAGTTTCTGCCCATTGAATCCCAGCAGCACGGGATGAAAAGAAAACAGGGCCCGGGAGCCCGCGCGGGGAGGGGGCGGCATAAAGGTCCCTCTGTTCCGGGCCCTGGCACTTGGTTCCCAGCCAGCGGCTGGAAAGCAGAGGAGCCGTGCACGTAAGGAGCGGGCAGACCCACCTTTCCTGCCTGGGAGACGCACCGGGTGTGCAGGGCGCCCTGGCCGAGGGGGGACCCCGGCAAGTATCCTCGAGGCCTCGTTTCCCCCTCCCCCTGCCCCGCAGGCTTGGCAGTGTGGGCATCCTCCCTGCTCCTGGGAACAAGAGCCGGGCCCGGCGCTGCTCAGAGCTGCCTACAGCCTCGCTGTCCAGCCTCGCTGTCCGTAGGCAGCTAAGCACCTGCTGAGCGCGGACCTTGTGGGAAGCCCTTGGAATGCTGTGCTGTGAGCTCCCCCCAGCTCATCCCAGTGCAGCCAGGAGGGAGATGGGCATGAGCTTTAATTTACAGAGGAAGAAACTCGGGCTCAGAGAGGTGGGCTCGCTTGGGTGGGGTCACACAGCTCCCCGATGGAGGCATTGAGGCTTGGTCTCCTTCCAGAGCCCCTGCTGTGAGCCATTGTGCAACGGGGCTTCTAAGATTAACAACAAGAAGAGCTAGGACTGAGACTCCCCCCGCCAATCCCTGCCCCGTTCCACCACCCTGTCCCGCAGCCGGTAACAGAGCCACGCAGAGGAGGAGCAGTGCATTCCCTTCTGTCTGGCTACCAGGGAGGTCACTCTCCAGAGGTGGCTCTGGGAGGAGGGACAGAGGTCTCCTCTCCTTGTCTTCACTGGGATGTGGGACTGGGGCCATCAGGGCAGACTGGGACCAGAGGCATTTACCTTGGAAGCAAAAAAACTGTGAAGGTTTTCAAATCATTGGCTCATTTGACCTCTAAATGAGCACCTACTATGTGCCAGGCCCCTGTAGGCTTGGGGATACAACGGGGAACAGAGAGCCCTGCCCAAAGGACAGGCTAGCAGGGCAGGGGATGGCAAAGGGAAAGGCAATGCAGAGCACGCAGAGGGTGGGTGCTTTGTGGGGGGCTCTGAGGGTGTGAGCGGCGGCCCTGAGAACAGCAGGGAGGAACATTCAGGCAGAGCGGCAGGAGCGGGGGGTGGTTCGCCCAGAAGCAGCAGGGCCAGTGGGAGTGGAGCAGAGGTGAGGGAGGAAGAGGCAGCCCCAGAGGCTGGAGGGCAGGTGCCTGTGAAGGTCACAGGGACCTTCCAGGAAGACCTTGGGCTTCTCATGCTGGCTGTTCAGTGCAAAATAGACCCCGAGGGCCCTGCATTTTTGTGGCGTGGGCGCCTGCCCAGGGCCACACACTGCCCTTGGTAGAAGATACCAAGCTCCTTGCTCTGCGTTTCCTCTCTCACTGTTGGAGGTTCCCAGGACCCCTCGATCAGGGAGGCTTAACTCAAGGTCTGGAGGTGAGGTTTTGGGGAGGATCTGTGTACCCCTGGACGCTGTATGTGCCACTTTGGGTCAAGGGCAGGTCCACGGCGTTTCTCTTGGGAGAACATCAGATTCTCAGTGGTGCCCATGACCCCCCAAAAGGCTCAGAACCACAGGGACACCTTAAATCGGCTGTTCCCACGCCTGACCACTCATCAGAATCACCTGAGACCTCTAAACCCGTACGAATTCCCGCCCCCTCCCCACCCTTCCCAAACCCCCTGGAGCCATCTCTCAGGGCCTGGGAATCGATTCGAGTCAGTTTGTTGCCAGGGTGATTAGATGTGGCCAGCACAGGCTGGAGGGGCCCTGGGAGGAAGGAGCTGTCTCCCTCAACAGAGGGTCAGCATGGCCCCCCAGCACCTTTCTCCGTGGCGCCTGGGGGAGAGGGGTGCAGGCAGGGCGAGCTCTCTCTCCAGAGACAGTGGCTGAGATGATGGGACTCCCGTCAAGACCCTGAGTGGGGTGACAAGGTGCAGCCTCCTCAGGGGAGTCCCTGGGACCCTCCAGGGGGTGACCCTGGTTAATGCCAGCTTTTTGCTCTGTGATTTCCAGAGAAGTACATGGAGTTTGACCTGAACAACGAGGGCGAGATTGGTAAGTGGGGTTTCGGGTGTGTTGGGGGAGGAGGCTCCAGAGAGCCCTGCTCACCCACTCGTGTGGGGGAGGGGCACACACGGAAGCTTCCCCGTGGGCCAGCCTGGCAAGCTGGCCTGAAGCCTGGCTGTCTTCTATCCCGGACGCACTGCCCGCTGACTCCTGGCTGCTTCCCTCCCACCCTCATCCCTGCTCACACCTCAGCCTCCCTCGCCAGGTGCTGTGGGGGCCCAAGGAAGAGGGTTTCACGGCCGCCTGGGGCTGGAGATGCATGGGCTGTGGACGCCCTGGTCCAGGGGGCTGGCCGTTCCTCTGCCCTTGAGTTTGTATACAGGCCTGCGTTTGACACCACGCTTTCGTGTACCTTGCTTCCCGCCCTCTAACAGACCCTTATTATATCGTGAGGCCAGGTGTGGCGGATGGCAAGCACCTGTCTCGTGGCATTCAGGTTCAAGACCATATCTTGACCTTCACTAGTAATGCTGTGATCTAGTCAAGGCCGCCTCAATTACCCCCATTTTACAGATGAGGAAACTGAGGCCCAGCTGGGTGACTGACTTGCTTGGGGACGGGATGGTGAAGTGGCAGGCCCAGGGTCCAGATCCCAGCCTTTGTTTCTCTGTCTGGCTTCCTTCCTCCATTTTGCCCTGAGCTGTGTTGCGGCAGGCCGGTGTTTCTACCCCTCCCCTGTCTTTGTCTCCTTCTCCTTTTAAAATATTTTTATCCTTTATTTTTCTTTAGCAGAAAAAAAACGGTGGGTGGGGGTGCCTGGGTGGCTCAGTTGGTTAAGCGTCTGACTCTGGGTTTTGGCTCAGGTCATGATCTCATGATTTGTGAGATTGAATCCCGCATTGGGCTCTGCGGTGACAGTGCGGAGCCTGCTTGGGACTCTCTCTCTCTTCCTCTCTCTCTATCCCTCCCCTGATCATGCTCTCTCTCAAAATAAATAAGTAAACTTAAAAAAATCGGAGTTATCAAATTAATGCATTTTCATCATAAAAAGTTTTAGAAAACATAGTAGAGCACAAAGACAAAAATAGGTCACTGACAATCCGTCTCCCAGAAATAACTGCTGTAAACGTTTGTTTGTGTGTTTTTTGCTGTAAACGTTTTGGTTTCTATCCTTCCATCCTTTGTTCTAATCACAAATGCCATTTTGTACCATTTTAGAATCTCATTTTTTTCAAAAGATAATATAATGTGGGTATTTTGGCATATGATTAACTTTTCTTTTGAAATTATAATTAATGGCTGCATAATATTTTGTTGCGGGAAAGGACTATAATTTATGCAGCCAATTCCTTAGTATCGCCCATTTAGACAATTTCTAATTTTAACCACTTTTTAAAAAAAAAAGTCTATTTACTTTTGAGAGGGAGAGAGAGGCCAAGTGAGGGAGGGGCAGAGGGAGAGGAAGACACAGAATCCGAAGCAGGCTCCAGGCTCTGAGCTGTCAGCACAGAGCTCAATGTGGGGCTTGAACTCATGAACTGTGAGATCATGACCTGAGCCGAAGTGGGACACTCAACTGACTGAGCCACCCAGGTGCCCTAAATTTTACCTACTGTTAATCATCCTGTGAAGAGCATCTTTGTCCATGAATCTTTGTCCGCATCACCAATTATTTCTTTAGAGTAAATCTCAGGAATTAGACATTCTGGGTCAAAGGCTTTTGAAGCATCTTGCCAAATTGCCTTCCAGAAAGATCCTGCCAGTTCAGAGTCTGGCCAGCCACACGTGGGAGACCTTTCACTTTTCCCCGCAGACTGCTGCCCAGTTTTCTTTGAAATGTCCTGGACATCCCGGCACCTAGAGGTCTGGCATCCGTCCTGCCCACCCTGCCCTCGGGTGAGCTGGTGAACCACCTCCCTGGCCCTAAAATTGGCCCCCTGCCCCACCTCTCTCCCTCCATCCTTTGCCAGCCCATTGTTCACAGAACAATCTGAAGGAAATTGCCTAAGACCTTGGGAGCCAGGAGGTCAGGGGCAGCGATTCTGCAGAGAGTAGTGACTTTTTGGTGCCTCCCTTGTTTTTCTTGATTTTTGTTCTTTTGTTGGTTTTCCTGCTCGGCAGGATATTTTTGGCATCCTCCCCCTGCCAGCGAGGCGGAACCCTAGGACTTCTGGGTGGGAGTGGCAGATAGAGTGAAGCTGCCACCGGGCAGAATGACTTTCCATGCCTGGGGTCAAGTCAACTCCCTGACCCCACCGTGCTGGGCGGGGACTTCCTGGGTAGCTAGAGCATCAGCAACAGCTCACCCTCCCCTTAGGGGTGAGCGGGCAGGACACAGAGTAAAGAATAGTGGCTCTGTTACCAAACACCTGCTGTGCCAGGTCCTTCTCGCGCATCGTCCTTCCAAATGATCCCATCAACCCATGGGAGCTGAGTTTCAGAGAGGTTGAGTAGTTTGCTCCAGGCCCCACAGCCAGGAAGAGCAGAGCTGGATTCCAACTCAAGTCTGTCGGACTCTCAAAGCGCCTGTGTCCCTGGTCTATACTATTTCCTAAAATTTTTTTTTCTGTTTTTTATTTATTTTTGAGAGACAGAGAGAGACAGCAGGAGCAGAGGAGGGTCAGAGAGAGAGGGAGACATAGAATCTGAAGCAGGCTCCAGGCTCTGAGCTAGCTGTCAACACAGAGCCGGATGTGGGGCTCAAACCCACGAACCGCTAGATCATGACCTGAGCTGAAGCCAGATACTTAACCGACTGAGCCGCCCAGGCGCCCCTATACTATTTCCAAAGAGAGCAGGGAGGGTGTGATGGGCTCACTCACCCCAGAGGAGAAAGGCATTGACTGCGGTCCCCAGGGAGGGGCTCCTCCTGGGCGTTGGGGTGGGAGGAGGCGGCAGGGGGGAGGGGGGAGCTTTACCAGCTTCCTCACGTGGCCCGCAGCCTGTCTCCACTCAGCAGATCTGCTTTTTCCTCCGGTAGACCTGATGTCTTTAAAGAGGATGATGGAGAAGCTCGGGGTCCCCAAGACCCACCTGGAGATGAAAAAGATGATCTTGGAGGTGACAGGTGGGGTCAGTGACACCATCTCCTACCGTGACTTTGTGAACATGATGTTGGGGAAGCGGTCGGCTGTGCTCAAGCTGTGAGTACCTCCCGCCTCTCCTGGGGCCCCTGAAGGCAAATCACTAGTGGGTGGAGGGAATTCCTCGTGTGATGTACTTGATTTCTCTGAACCCGATTTCCCTGTCTGTCAAATGGTCACGTTAGCATGTACCTTGCAGGCAAAGTTAGCCTGTAGCAGAACTCCTTGTAGAATCAGCATTCAGTAAGCAACCACGGAGGTGACGGCGATGACAAATCTATGAAACCTCTCCAGCCTCGGTTTCCTCGATTGCAAAGTGATTCTACTACCCTACGAGGTTGTTGGGAGCATCATACAGTTAACCACTGGCTCCGAAGGGAGGTGGGGTTCAAATCTCGATGCCCGTTACTTGCTCCCGAACTGACCCCCGGGCAAATCCCCTCAGATCCCGGGGTCTCTGTTTCTTCCTTTGTACGAGAGAGATGAAAGTAAGTATCCGGTGTGAAGTGTCGTCCTGAGGGCCAATGAGGTAACACATCGCGAGGCTCCAGCCCAGTACCTGGCTGATGGCAGCCACCCAGTACGTGGTGGCCAAAATCACACTCCCTGGGAGTCTCTTGTGGTGAACGTTAGAACGTGAAATATACCTAGCTCATTTGTTACAAAGGGGGAGGTTGAGGCCCAGGGAGGCCGAAGAACTGCCCATGAGCCCACAGGTCAGGCTGCAGAGTTTAAGTGTGGGGTGGTGTGTGGTGGGAAACCCATCAAGTTTAGACCACAGTCACGTGTGCGGCCAGATGGCAGACAAGAGGGCTGATGTTCTTGGAAAGCACCTAAGATTTCATGCATTTACTGCGTGTCAGGTACTGATCCACCCAGTGACTCCTTAGATTTATCATTTACTAATTTCGCAAATATTGATTGAACACCAGCTATGTATTAAGAATTATTCTAGGGGCTCCTGGGTGGCTCAGTTGGTTAAACGTCTGACTTCGGCTCAAATCATGGTCTCGCGGTTGACAGGTTTGAGCCCTGTGTGGGGCTCTATGCTGGCAGCTCAGAACCTGGAGCCTGCTTCTGATTCTGTGTCTCCCTCTCTCTCTCTGCCCCTCCCCTGCTCATACTCTGTTTCTCTCTGTCTCAAGAATAAGCATTAAAAAAAATTTTTTTAATTAAAAAAAAAGAATTATTCTAGATGCTGGGGACCCATGAATTGCTGGCCTCATGGAGCTTACATTCTAATGACAAGAGACAGACAAAAACAAAATCAAAACCCTGAAAAAGCCGAAACAAAATAAAGAAAAATGAAGTGGACGAGGGGAACAGAGAGGGGTGGGATGGGGGACAGAGAGGGTCCCGTTGAGAAGGCAGTTTCTGTCCAGAGCCCCGAGGTAGGGAGATGGGAAGAGATTCCCCATGTGAAGGTCTGGGGAAAAGCATTCCAGGCCGAGGAAACAGCAAGTGCAACGGTCCTGAGGCAGAACCGTGCTCCTGTGCTCAAAGGAAAAGCATGGAGGCTAGTGTGTCTGGGCTTCAGTGAGTGCAGTGAGTGATGAGTTCGCAGAGACGGGCAGGGACCAGGTGACACAGGACCTTGTAGGTCATGCGGTCCCATGTAGCATTTGGCACTAATGAGGGATACCATTGGATGGCTCTAAGCTAGGGCTGACTTTTTAAAAAATGTTTGTTTGTTGATGTATTTAGAGAGAGAAAGAGCATGAGTGGGGGAGGGGCAGAGAGAGAGGGAAAGAGGCCAAGCAGGCTCCACACTCAGCATGAAGCTGGACGCAGGTTTTGATCCCACAACCTCAAGATCACGACCTGAGCCAATGTCAAGAGTCAAGACGCTTAACTGACTGAGCTACCCGGGCACCTTGAGGCTGACTTTTATATTTATTTATTTATTTTTAAGTTCTTTAAATGTTTATTTATTTTAGAGAGAGAGAGACAGAATGCAAACAGGAGAGGAGCAGAGAGAGAGGGAGACACAGAATCTGAAGCAGGCTCCAGGCTCTGAGCTGTCAGCACAGAGCCTGGTGTGGGCCTCGAACTCATGAACCTGAGATCACGACCTTAGCTGAAGTCGGACGCTCAATCGACTGAGCCCCCCAGGCGCCCCAAGGCTGACTTTTAAAGCCTCTGTCCACAGTAGGGGAGAGAGTGGCCGCAGGGAGGCTGTGCAGGCAAGAGATGAGGCCACTCAGCCTGGAGAGGGTATGGAGGAGGTAGGCAGAAGCCGTTGGAATCGGGGATGATTTAGGAGACAGAACTGGAAGATTTGCTTCATTGCCCAGATATGGGGTGTGCAGGACAACAAGGACTCAGATGATTGAGATCTGCCTGGGGTCTGAGCATGCGAGTGATGTTGCTCTTTGCTCCAGGGGCAGAGCAGGTGGCGAAGGCAGGAATTAAGAGTTAAGTTTTTAGGGGCACCTGGGTGACTCAGTCAGTCGAGCGTCTGACTTCAGCCCAGGTCATGATCTTGTGGTTTGTGAGTTCGAGCCCAGCGTCAGCTTTGTGCTCGGAGCCTGGAGCTGCTTCGTATTCTGTGTGTCTCTCCTTCTGCCCTTCCACCCCCTCTTTCAAATTTAAAGTAAACACACAAAAAAATTTTTTTAAAGGTTTAGTTTTGATTGGATTAACTTGGAAGTGTCCTCTAGACATCCAAGGGGAAAGGTCAAGGAGGGGGCTGGTTGTGCAGATCTGGAGCTGGGAGGTAGGCTGCTTGTGGACTGTCGCCCTTTGGATGGGATTTAAAGCCAGGGGACACCAAGAGCCCGCCCAAGGAGTGACCACAGATGGAGAGGGCACTGGTCCTTGAAGCCGCTCCAGGGTGTTGGCATTTCTGGCATCCTCGCTTCCAGATGGAAACACTGAGCATCAGTGGGGTTGGCTATCTTTCTTGAGTCCCCAGCCGGGAAGTAGTAGGGCTGGGATTCAAATCAGGCTGTTTCCCCTCTGGAGGCTACATTCAGAACCCCCCTCTACTTCCTAGATGTTACTTTTTTTTTTAATTTAAAAAAGTGTCTATTTTTGAGAGAGAGAGAGACAAAGCATGAGCGGAGGAGTGGGGTGGCAGAGAGAGAGACACACACACACAGAAATTGAAACGGGCTCCAGACTCCGGGCTTGAACTCACGAACTGCGAGATCATGACCTGAGCCACACAGTTGGACGCTTAACCAACTGAGCCATTCAGGTGCCCCTCCTAGGTGTTACCCCTAAAGGCTTGGGAGGTTCTTGAAGGTCTGCAGGGGTTGTGAGCAGAGCCATGGCCCAGCCTAGCTCTGCCTCCTTCAGGCAACGTGTTAGGGGAAGACGCAAGGCTTAGAATACAGGGATCTCAGCAGCTCGCTAGCAGCCCCTTCTGCGTGGAGAAGGTCCCACTGGAGAATGGATGCCAGGAGAATGGATACTGAGGACCCTGCAGACATGAGGGCTGGGATGATCTTTCCCTGGGCGAGGGAAGGGATCCCAATCCTGTTTGTTTTCTCTCCATCTCCAATCCAGAGTCATGATGTTCGAAGGAAAAGCCAACGAGAGCAGCCCCAAGCCAGTTGGTCCCCCTCCGGAGAGAGACATTGCCAGCCTGCCCTGAGGACCCCCCTCTGCACCTGTCCCCGTTCCTCCCCTCCCGATCTTGCTGCCCTTCTTGACTCATTGTGATTTGTCTTCTTTGTTTTGTGTGGTCGTTGTGTGTTTGTTTATTTTTTAATCAGCAGAACCGGTGATCACTTTGTAAAGCACAAATTATCTGCCGTAAAGGGGCTCTGGGTCGGGGAGTTCTGAGCCTTCGAACCCTCCCTCTGTTCTTCTTTCCTTCCCCCTTCTCTGTGCAGAGGGGTTGACGTCAAACCAAAACCTGGAGGGGGACGGGCCAGGACAGGAGTCTGGAAGGCTGTGGTCCTCCTGTTTGGAGCTGGAGCTAGTCTGTCCTTCTAGAGTCTTGGAGCTAAGTCCAGGCTTGCTGGCCTGGCCCTGATGAGGACCACAGCCCACTCTCAGAAGTCCCTGGAGTAGGAACAAGGGTTTCCTTGGACAGCTCTGTGGTTCAGAGCTCTTAAGTTGTCTTGGGCATGGCCACTCAGTGTCCCATCTCCCCAGCTGATCCTGTTTAAGAAGGTTCCAGAAGGAATCCTCAGGCCTTGCCTGCAGCCATACCTTTATGGGCAGCTCAGAGGGAAGGTGCAGCCCCCTTGTCCTTTGCTGGGGCAGCAGAGGGCTTTGGGGGTAGAAGGGAGGTGAGGGGCTTCGGGAGGGGTGTCAGTTCAGTCTGGTGTCACTTTTTGGGGAGGATGCTGAGAGCAGCAGGATGGGAAAAGGAGGAAGAGAGTGCTCATGGTGACAAGTTAGCACCACTAGTAAGCCAAGAGCTGAGAAATAGAAGGTTGCCTTTCTGATCCCAATCTGCTTGAAACCTGACTGTGCTCCCATGTTTGCCTTACCAGCTTACTCATTCCATTCATTCACTCACACATTCATTCATTCACTCATGCCCTCACATAGTCATTCAACAGATATTTATTGACCACCTATTATAAGCTTTAAGCCTCCCCACTTTGTCCTGACATGTGCCTGTCTTCTAATTCACTTCTCCATCCCAAAACTTTGAGCTTGAGGAGTGGATTGGGTTCCCTTAGGATGGACTCCCCGAGTTTTAGAGCCCTGATCCGCTCTGTAGGTTAGCTGGCCAGACCTCCCATTTCACAGGTGAGCAAACTGTGGTGCTCACAGGGATTTAAGTGCCTTGCCAAGGGGTCCGTCGGGAGACGGAAGTCTGGACTGGAGCCCAGGTGTTTGGAGGCCATGCCCAATGCCTCATCTCTGTTCTGGGCTGTCTCAGTCAGTGAGGCAAATGAGAGAAGGTGCAGGGAGGGGAAATCTCATCCTCCCCAGTGGCTCCAGGTCAATACTAGGGTTTGGGTAAGGGCCGGGCTCTGCGGTTCTGCCTTCCCTGGAGGGTCTCTGCCAAGCCATTTCTCAGAACTCATGCAGAAAGATGTCACGCTCAGCCCCATCTTGGCTGAGCAGGGACCCCAGCCTTGACCCCATCTGTTCTGGAGTCCCTTATGCCACCACTCAGGACTCATCCATTGAATATTAAATACCTGCTGTGGGCCAAGAGCTAAGAACGCAGACGTGAAATGGACAGACTCATAGAATTTAGAATCCAGTGGGGCGGTCAGACCCAGACAACGGCCAGTGAGGTGAATGTTAAGACAGAGAGGACTCTGCAGGGACTGCGCTGCAATCCTGGGCCTAAGACTGAGCAAGAGTCTTGGAGAAGTCCTCACCAATCCTTAAGTGGAAATGTCTGGGTGCTGTTGGAGGTGAGAGCCAGTGTGGGCTCCCTGCAGCTCCTAGTGCCCCATAATCAAGGGCACTTAGAGCAGCTTGGGGGAGGGTAGCAAGTAGGGGATGGGGAAATGCCCGGCTGGGTTAATCCACTGGTCTCAACCAGTTCAGGAGCAAGATTATTTGGCCATGACTGGCTGATCTTCAGCCTAAGGAGCTGTCTCAAATGCACAAGCCTAGTTGAAGTTTAACCCCCTGCAAAACAGTTCTCCCTGCAAATGTAAAATCTCACTCCTCCATCACCTCCTCTGCCTTTTTCCCCACACCCCCCTACCCTGGAGATCATCAATGAACGACTGCCTCTCTCCACCCCTCCCCACTGGCCTCTCTTCTCTGGGATAGCCTGAGACCTTTGAGCAAGGTAATACCTTCCTTAACTCCCCATTATAGTCAGTGTAGCTTCCTAGCTAAAGACAGCAGAAGCAATCAGGCTTACTTTAGTAGGTTCAGCAGTTTCCAAGACTGCAGGAAGCTGCCTTTACAGGAGGGGAGCAAGTAGGCGTGTCCCAGCTTCTGGAAAGGAGAGGGGGAAAAAGTTCTCTTTGGATGGGGAGCATCCTGGGAAACACCACCAGTCCCCCCAAAGTGGTAAAAGTGGTCCCTGGACGGGTGGGGGGGGTGCGCATGTCTTTCAGATTGTGGCTATTGGCTCTAGGACTTTTCTGGCTAAGGGCTCAGCTTCTTAGAACTTCAGCTGTCTTTTTTCTGAAAGACCAAATCTAACTAATGCAACCAGCAGCTTGGGGACTGCCAAGCATGGCTTTGTCCCTGTGACTCAAAAGGAAGGAGTTTGCCGGGCAATTCGGGTGGATGAAGTGTGCGTGCGTGTGTGTACGCATGTAAGTGTGCGTGGTGCTGGATATCACCTCCACGGACTAGAAATAAAACAGACAAACTTATCGATGTCTTGCTTGGTGTATTTTGGGGACAGCTCCTGGGCTCAGCAAATTCAGAAGACAGCTAATATACTAACAGCCCCAATGAAACGTGGCCTGTGAGCCCAGCTGTTAAATGCGGAAGGTCATTTAGTCCTCACAACAGCTCCATGAGCCGGGGTCTGTTATGTTATCCCCGTTTTAAAAATGAGAAGCAGTCTTGGAGCAGATAAGCAATCTTGACGAAAACCAAACAGTAAAAAAGTGGCAGAAAATGACCCCAACCCACCGGAATTAACCCCTAGGCTCCAGATTAAGAATTTGTCCCAGAGCGTTGATAATTCCAAAACAAACACCCGTACGTAGGGCGGTGTAATAGTCACCAATGGACATATGCGGACAAGTTGAATTCGAATCCTGCCTTCACCACTTTCTGAGGGGCACTAGGGAATGTTCTAAACTTCTTTTCGATTACATGGCAACAATAAACCCTTCGGGGACTAGCATGTGTTGGACGTTAAATAACACATCTAAAGAGTTTTTGAGCCGTTTCCAGGCTCTTGCTCGGGAAATGATTACCCTGAAAGAAGCAAAGCTGATCTCCGTGCCCTTTCCCCGCTCATTTCGGCCTTCCTGCTTAGACACGGAGGAGTCCTCCGCGGCCCCACCCACCCACTTTCCGAACCTCTTCTCCTCCACGCCAAAGCCTCTCTCAAGCGCTGCCCCCCGGAAACATTTTCAGGTTCCTAACTCCTCTCATTCGGGAACTGTTAGTAACCACCCACACCCCAGTGTTAGTTACTGTGAGGTCTCAGCACCACAAGCAGCGTACAGAGCGCGAGCACGCGCCTCGCAACCACAGAAACCGAAAGACAACCAACCCGCTCCACTCCAGCCTCGCTACCGGAGGCGGGGTCTGGGCGCTTCAGGGCGCAGGCGCCTCCCCGGGGCCACGCCCCCTCGTGGGCCAATAGGAGGCGGTGGCCAGGGGAGCGCGCGACTTCGGAAGGTCCCTCCGTCTCCTCGGACCACACCGCGGACTGGAACTCGTGACGTCACCGGTGCGCGCCGGAAGTCCGGAGTCTGCTGAGCGCAGCCCGCCGTAAGGGGAGGAAGTTGGCCTCGGAGCGGTCTGCGCTGTGAGGGCAAGGCCGCGGGCGGCAGCGGCGGCCGCTTGGACTAACAGAGGGGTGGCGCGATGGGAGACGAGATGGATGCCATGATCCCCGAGCGGGAGATGAAGGTCAGAGACTGGCCGGGGCCTCCCTCCCTTCCTGATTCCCGGCGTCGCCCCGGAGCCCCGCTGAACGCCGAAGCGCGGGGGCCGGCTTGTCCCGCTTCCCGCCTCCTGCTTGAACCTGTTACCGCGGTCCGAGTTCTCGCCCGCGTCCTGGAGCAGGCTGCCGTGCCCCCGGCGTGATAGCCCCACCGAATCCGTCTTCCCGTCCCTCGTTGGTCCTGTGCGCGCCACTTGAGTTACCCGTGGTTACTTTCACGGGGTGGTCAGAGTCGTGGTAGTAATTGTTTGTTGAGCGTTCGCTGTGTGCCGGACACCGTGGTAATAGCGCGGCAACCCCACCCCCAGCTGTTAATAAAGAGGAGCACATCGAGACAGGGGCAGGCACTTACCCAGAGTCAGCATTTGACAGAGGGGTGACATTAAGGTGGTGGGTTTTGTTTTGTTTTTTAAGACCCTCTCTTCTTCACTTTCTCTGTAGTCCTTTCGTGAAGCGGTCCCGGCTTGCTTAACGCAGAGCGGGACTCGTAAACCCTGTAGCGAAATAGAATAGAATTGTTTTGGTGTCGTGAATAAGCATAAAGTCAGGAAACTGAAGAGGGGCGGGTGATCCAAATGACGGTTGTAAGTAAGTTGCAGGAAGCTTTTCAGGCGATTGAAGAGGCCCCTGAACTGCATTTAGGGAGTAGTAACCCACCGCATGCGTAGAGTAGTGATTCCAAATGTCGTGGGGGCCGGAGGGCGCGCGGAGCCACCCAATGAGAGTGTGTGGATTTCTCAGAAATGCTGGGGCAGAAGGAAGAAAAGGTTTCGGAACTACAGACGTTAGATGATAGTCTCCTTTTGAGCTACTGATTATACTAGAAAGGAAAGCTTTCCTGGGACTGTTTGTCTCAACACCACGTGGTCATGACTGAACGAGGATATTTAGGATAATCAGGATGACAATTAACAATAATACTGAAAATTGCATTCTCCTCCAGTGGTCTCATCAGGAAAGCTGTGATTTTTTCTGGTCGCAGACTCTTTTGGAATTAAAAGTGTTTCCGTTAATCTTTCAGCACCTATTTACACACCAAATCTAGGGAAACTTGTATGCGGGGCATGTTAGGGATCCTGTACAAAACACTATAAGTGTACAGAAATGAAAGCGGAGAAAGTCTGTCTCTGGCTTTTACCCTTTGGAACATATGCAAGAGGGGGTTCCCAGTCTTTTTACCAAAACCTCGACTTAAGATTTTTCTGGAATTCAAGAAAAAAGTTAACATATACGTACAACTTCACATAGTGATTGATAAACCTACGGAATTCTTACTGGGGTGTGGTGCCCACTGGAGATGGTCTTTGAAGGCATGTCGATCAATTCATGGAAGACTGGGTGAGCCAGGCATTGACAGGAGGCTGGGGAAGGCTCCCAGGCCCTGGAGTGCTAAGGAGCATGCAAATGGCCAGAAACGGAAATGGGAAGCAGTGCAGGGCGGAGGTGGCCTCGCGTGTTGTGCAAGGTGCGGAGTCCAGCAGAGTGTTGTGACGTGAGGCCGCAGAGGCAGACGGGTCAGGCCGTGCCTGGCCTCACAGCCTGTGTTAAGGGCTTTGGACTTGGGTTTGGACGTCCTCCTGACACCTAGGTACGTTCGCAGGTCTTGGATATTAAGAGGTCAACCGTGCCCATCCTTTTGTGGTGTTTTGTTCAGTGTTTGACGCAGGGAAGACAGTTCTTAAGATTTGGTCCTCGTTGTGTGGTCATTATTTCCGTGACTATGTTTGCCGAGTTGCCCCGGCAGTTCAGGTGGGTGATGCTGTCGACACTTCACAGCGCTTACTAAGCGCTACTCTGGGTCCCACGAAGTAGGACGGGATATGAATAGTAAAGCGCAGCACTGGTGGTGAGGACAGGAAACGAAGAGTTCAGCAAAGGAAAAGATCTGTGTGAGAGTTGGATGAGTTAAGGAAGGCTTCATGAAAGAATTTGTAAAAATTTTTTTCTAATGTTTTATTTGTGAGAGAGAGAGAGACAGCATGAGCAAGGTGGGGGGCGGGTGGTGTCAGGGAGAGAGGGAAATACAGAATCCAAATCAGGCTCCAGGCTCCAGCTGTCAGCACAGAGCCTGATGTGGGGCTCGAACTCACGAATCGCGAGATCATGACCTCAGCCGAAGCTGGATGCTCAACCGACTGAGCCACCCAGGTGCCCCATGAAAGAATTTTTAAAACTTTAATTCGTTCCGTAAACACTGATAGACCCTATGCCAGGTACAAACCATTGGGTTGTGCTAGAATTAGGGCTCTTGGGGTGTAATGGAATCTTTCTTCCCTGAATTGATCTTGGTTTCATCCTTCGCAACAGGATTTTCAGTTTAGAGCCCTGAAGAAGGTGAGAATCTTTGACTCCCCTGAGGAGTTGCCCAAGGAGCGCTCGAGTCTGCTGGCCGTGTCCAACAAGTATGGCCTGGCCTTTGCTGGTGGAGCCAGTGGGCTGCAGATTTTTCCTACCAAAAATCTCCTTATTCAAAATAAACCTGGTGAAGATCCCAATAAGATAGGTAAGTTACTTATTCTCTGGGGGTAGTGAAATAGTCCTTCCCAAGAAATCATTCTAGTATTAAAATCAAACTGGCTGTTAGTCTTCGGGTTGACCCCCAAGAAGAAGTTGTTCTAGGCCAGAAGCCTTTCTGGTAGTTCTCTTTGGTCCGTTGTATTTCCCTTTCAGAGAGTTGTTCCTCTGAGCTCAGAGGGGAGAATTTGCCATTCTGCCATGCTTTTATTTTTGCTTCCTTGAACTTGGGTTCTGGCTCTCGAGGAGAAGGGTTTTGTTGTGCACCTTTTTAGTAGGCACAGTAATACCATCGGTACGAATAGGGGGATGTGCTGTTTGAAGCGCTGCTCCAAAAACATGGTCTAGGACCTTTTGGGTTTTTTTTAGTTTTATTTTTGAGAGAGAGAGAGAGACCGTGTGAACAGGCAGCGGCCACAGTTCGTTTCCCAAACATGCAGGGAAGAACCTGGGGTATTTACTGCATCATCTGACATCTGTCAGGAAGCCAAGGGTCCCCTGCGGGACTAGGCATCGAAGTGTGCTTGTGGGTTTATGTAGACGTGAACATTGTTAACAGAGACATGTAAGTGGGCTGTGGCTTCTGCTTCTGCTTTGTCTTCCTTTTTTTTATCTTTTCTTAGTCGATAAAGTTCAAAGCTTACTGGTGCCAATGAAATTCCCGATACATCACTTGGCCCTGAGCTGTGATAACCTCACCCTGGCCGTGTGCATGATGTCCGGTGAATATGGCTCCATTCTCGCGTTCTTTGACGTTCGCACATTTTCGAATGAGGTAAGCTCCTGGCGTAGTGCAGCACGGTGTGGGCCCTAAGAACATTTTCCGGTATTGAGTCATAACCTGGAAATTCTTGGTTGACCCTGGGAGTCTTTTTTCTAGATTAAACTCGGGGTTTAAAAAAAGGCCTTAACTATAGGATCTTAGATCTTTGAGATAGAAGGGACTTCCAGAAAGTCCTTCATAATACTGGCCCCAAGGTGTTTTTTTCTCATTTACATACGAGAGAGCCCACGCCCAGGGAGCCTTCGGTGACTTGGTGACTTGCCGGATGGAGTTAATAGTAATGTCAGAAGTTCCCACGTCCCGGCCTCTGGCCTCCTCTGGCAGGGTTCCTCCATTTCTAGCAGTTTGGGAGTGATAACTGTCAATCATTTGAGTCTTTACACAGGCTGTGTGGCAGGCTCTGTGCTGGGTTAGGCCTTGTCCTCATGCCTAGGGCCATGGCCTCACAAAGGAGATGCTATTGTCTTCCTTTTATAGATGGAGAAATAGTCCCAAAGAATTTAAACGTGCTGGGGTCCAACACCGTTAAAAAGCAGAGCCGAGATTTTATTCCCATGTTTGCTCTTCTTGATTATTTTGCATTTGTGCGTCCCCCGCTGGGAGTTCTTCCAGTGCGCCAGAATGATGGACAGCCACTTTCGAGGTTGCGCTGAAATTGCCCGTAACAGATAGATTGTTGCGTAGAGCTCATTTTTGTTGTCACAGTCGTTTCTTCCACTGCTCGACGTCCCTGTGTTTATTAATTTATCAATTTATTTTTGCTCCCGGGCATTTGTTTTAAAAGGCTAAACAGCAAAAACGCCCATTTGCCTATCATAAGCTTCAGAAAGATGCAGGAGGCATGGTGATCGATGTGAAGTGGAACCCCACCGTCGCCTCCATGATGGCGGTTTGTCTGGCCGATGGCAGCATCGCGGTCCTGCAAATCACGGACGCCGTGAAAGTGTGTGCGACCCTCCCTTCCACGGTGGCGGTAACGTCTGGTGGGTAATAAAGGCCTCGCCCCATGACACACAGTAAAATCTGTTTAAAAATTAATTTCGGAAGTAAAAGCAAATGGGGCATTTTGTCGTGTCTGTGGTTATTTGGTGGCACTGGAGAGTATTCTTTATTTCCGTAGTCAATGTTCTTGAAGCCAAATGGCAGACAGGATTTGTGCTTAGGTGTTCTGGAGAAAGAAATATTTTGGCACAGCTAGTTTAGCACTGTATTTTTAATTCTTTGCTCAATGTTTGTTTATTTGAGAGAGACGGACAGACAGAGGGCGAGCGGGGGAGGGGCAGAAGGAGGGAGACCCAGAATCCGAAGCAGGCCCCAGGCTCTGAGCTGTCAGCACGGAGCCCCACGCTGGGTGAACAGCAAGGTCGTGACCTGAGTTGAAGTTGGACACTCAGACAAACTGAGCCACCCAGGCCAGGTGCTCTCGAACTGTGGTTTCTGGATCCGAAAGGTTTTGGAAAGTCATTTGTACCTTCAGGGGAAAAGCATTTCCAAGAGCAAATAGGAGGAAGAGAATGATTTCTTGATAGTTGAAAACTTTTCCTACTTCTCTAAAAAGTACACAGCTTTCTGTACTCTCCAGCTTTCTGCACGATGCTCCATTGGAAAACATTTTTAGCATTTAATGGCCCTGTAATAAATCATAATTGCCTTGTATCATCAAAATGAGTTTTTTCTTTTAACTTTGCCGAGTAAAGAAGATCCTAGAGTCTCCCGCGGGCTGGCCAAGGAGTGGGGAGTGGTGATGAAATGGCTGTTTCAGCACAGATCTTCCCGGATCGCTCCATTTTCTTCAGTTCTTAATTGAGAGCATTTTCTTCTTTGCTCAGTGTGCTGGAGCCCCAAAGGGAAGCAGCTGGCTGTGGGGAAACAAGATGGAACTGTGGTCCAGTATCTTCCCGTAAGTCGTGCTTCCAGACTTTTCTTAAGTTACCCACCTCTGCGGGGGGGCTCGGGATCTCCTGGGTGTTGGTTTGTGCAGATGTAATTCGTGCTCGTTGGGCCAGACTCGTCGGTGCACCAGTGAGTTCGGGACGGAGCGGCTCTCCTCCTTTCTGTCCCGCAGTCTCTCCCAGAGGCCCCCTCTGTTTTATTGAGTGGTAGCCTCCGGACTTCTCTGGATGCTCTTACAAAGTCCGTGTGTGGATGCGTCATGCATCCACTGTACGCGCTGCTCGCCACGCCGCGCGGAGTGCGCCAGCTTCACGTTCCCAGCCCGCTCCCCAGGAACGTCCCGTCCAGCAGTTACAGCGTTATTTGTCAGCTGGCTGAGATCAGCCGAAAGGTTCAGTCCCTAACTATAGGCACCAAGGAAGACGGATGCTCCCGTCACTGCGTCACCCCCTCCCTGCGGTCTTCCTGAGACAGTGTTCACAGACTGCCATGTGAAATCGGCACAGAATCCATATGCTCCGGGTCAAGCGGGCAGGGCCGAGACCTGTGTTGGGTCCGTTGCTCGCTGAGAGCCCCTCCCCTGAGGGCTGCAAAGCGGCGCACGCAGTGGCCCGGGCTTGAGGGCAGCGTCTTTTGTGGCTCAGGTTGTTGCGGAAAGTCCTTGTATGAAATTGGGTGTATATTCTTTCAGGACGTTAGCTTGTAAACGGGTAAGAGAGCCGCCTTGGTTTGATTGGCTTGCTCTTTGCGCTTTTTGTTTTAAATGTAATAGTTTTCCGAGCCCTCTTCCCAGCTCAGGGTAGATGCGAGGAGCCACTCCACTCTTCTGAATGGCTGCCTGGTTGTCCACTGTGGACGTGATCGCTGGCTGCCTGTGGGTGTGCGCCACTTTGCTGTCCTGATGGTATTGCCTCGGGCATCCTCTGGAGCACATGCTTTGGGGGTTTCTGGGGGACAGGGGCCTGGGTGTAGGCGTTCACTCTTCCCTGTGCTCGGTCTCTCCTGGCCGGAACGTGAACTACAGGGGTTTCCTGGGCACGTGTTGGATTTGACGGAGTTTCACTGGCTCAGGTGTGTCTCACTTGACCTTTTTTTCCCTCCCCAAATCTCTTTCAGACTTTGCAGGAAAAAAAAGTCATTCCTTGTCCTCCATTTTATGAGTCGGATCATCCTGTCAGAGGTAACCTGTCTGCTTTTCTTACTGAGCCAGCCTCTAACGAGGAGACACTGTGTCACAGAGATGTCAGATCACGTGATGTGTCTACACACCAGCCCAGGGAAGCGTTAGTGTGCGTGCTCCCGCTGTCACCATTAGTGAATTAAGTCAGCACAGCAGTAGTCCTCTGCTAGACCCCTGTGTCTCAGGGTAGATAACAGTACACGTATCCTGACTTTTTATTAGAATTCTTTCAAAATTTGCCCTGGTTATAATCCACCAGACCCCCCCCCCCCAGAAAAAAATCGCACTTTGGGATGGATTTGGGCTTCTTGAATCTTTGTATCTGTGAATGATATTTAGTAAACTCTGGACCTTTGTCAGGATTATAGTGCCCTGACTTTTTTTATCCATGGGCTGTTAATGTTTTAGCAGTCAGGAGCTATTCCCGAGGTAAGATGCTTTATCAGAGTGTGTGTCTTTCAGTTCTGGATGTGCTGTGGATCGGTACTTACGTGTTCACAATCGTATATGCTGCTGCGGACGGGACCCTGGAGACTTCTCCAGATGTGGTCATGGCTCTCCTCCCGGTGCGTATATGGAAGGGACATCTTTGTTCTTTACAGTCTTCTCGTAAAGGTTAAGGGTTTGGTTCCAGCTTCCTTTTCTTGCCGGCAGCGATGGGACAACTTCAGGCATTAAACTTGAGTGCTGTACCATGGGCCTTCGGGGCCAAAATTATGGTGTCTTCTTACATCATACTCTACTATTTAGCCATTAAGGGAACAAAATAAACTTGCTTTTGCTTACATTATAAACTGTGAGTCCTGCTAGATGTTAAGCTGGTAAGGTCTGTCTGTCTTTCTTTCTTCTGTTTGTTCGTTCGTTCGTTCGTTCATTCTTGTCAAGTTGGCTAACATACAGCGTAGTCTTGGGCTTAGGAGTCGACGATAAAGATATTTCAGAAAAGCAAGAAAATATCTTGACTTTTAAAATTCTTTCACCTGTTCATCCTTACCAGCTGTTTGTCTGAGGCCTGCATGGTGCCAGGCACTGCATTAAAGCTGGGAATACAGTGGGGACCAAGGCTGAGTCCTTGCTTTTTGTGGATCTTACATTTCTTTCTTTTTTTTTATTTTTTATTTTTGAGGGACAGAGAGCATGAGCGAGGGAGGGACAGAGAGAGAGGGAGACACAGAATCCGAAGCAGGCTCCAGGCTCTGACTGTCAGCACAGAGCCCAATGTGGGGCTCGAACTCATGACCTGGGAGATCATGACCTGAGCCGAAGTCAGATGCTTAACCGACTGAGCCACCCGGGTGCCCCTCTTGAGGTCCTTATCTGAAGAACTGATTAAGATGTTCTGTCCCCAGGGAAAGTATCAGACTCTTCCTCAGGTTCCATGTTCTGGGCTAGAAGCTTTCTATGCATCCTTTCGTTTCACGCTTAAAACTGCCTTCGAAGTCAGTGAAGACAGTTCCACAGGCCCACTACATACACGAGAAAACAGAATCAGAGAGGCTGCACCATCTGGCCGTGCCTGGCCCACAACCAGAAAGGGACAGAACAGCGTAAATTCAGTTCGGTCAGTGGCCCCCGTTCCTAGGCCTTGTACTCAACTCTGCCATCATGTCGTGTCTGGGGACTTGGACAGAGATTTTTGGGTGAATTTTCTCATAAAACTTCAATGGTTTTGTTTTTTGAGATCCTTAGCGGTGTAGAATTAAAGAAAAAGTGCACGTGGGAAATTTTTTTTTTTTGGTCTCCTTGTGTTTATCGTAGAAAAAAGAAGAAAAGCACCCGGAGGTATTCGTGAACTTCATGGAGCCGTGCTACGGCAGCTGCACGGAGCGCCAGCACCACTACTACCTCAGCTACATCGAGGAGTGGTGAGCCCGGGCGGGGGTCCTCCTCTCGGTCGGGTCCCGCCTGAATCCCCGGCGCTGACGGGGGACTTCTTTTCTGTGGGAAGGAGAATGGAGGATGGAGGTGCCTCCAGCACATTTTCCTCTAATGCTGGATGGCGCCTCTCTGACTGCTTCCGTTTCCCATCCTGCGTCATCCTAATTGAAAACCAGCTAATCCTAAAAACCCCATTTTCTCACTAACCCCAGTGGTAGCTTTGCGACAATCCTGCCTTTTAAGGAACTTATTAAAAGTTTCCCTCTGAGAGCAAAAGCTTCCTCTTGACAGATACGTAGCTTAAAGCAAAGCTTCTGTCCAAAATTTCACCAGATCATCCTGTTGCCAGGACGATAGATTTATTGGAAATTCCGACCTGATTTTGTCACGTTTCTGTCAGAAACACTTAGGCTGTTGGCTGGGTCTCCGGGGCTTTATCCTGTGAGCTCAGAAGTCAAGCTGTGTATCTAAAATCTTCTCCCCTGTCTTCAGCCGTGGAGAAGGGTCACTTTCCTCCTTGGCGGCTCGGGAAGTCCTCACGGCCACCACCGTGGGCTCGAGGCGGGTCAGAGCTGCCGCTGGGTTTGAATTTAATGGCCTTCCACTTTTATTCCTTGAAGGGATTTAGTGCTGGCAGCGTCTGCGGCGTCAACAGAAGTCAGCATCCTTGCTCGACAGACAGATCAGGTAAGTTCCACTCTTCTGTCGCTCCTCCGTGAGGCTTTTCTGAGACAGATTCCGGAGGGAGCTGACACTGCGGTGAAGGTTCAGATTGAAGCCGCCTCCCTTTGAATGAGCCTCTGGGTGGGAGCACAGCTGACAGGTGCTGACGTGACCGAGCGCCTCCGGCCGGGTGGCCGAAATGTCGCAGTGGACAGATGTGGCTTTCGGACCCCACAGCTCCTCCACTGTCACAAAAAGCCCTTCTGTCCTTTCTGGATCCACTCATGATCTGTGGAAACACGCGATGAGGTCGCCTTCCAACGGGAGCACGCCTGGATGTCGGAGGCTTTTCTGTCTTGTTCTGTTTTATCACCTTTATTTCTTCGCTCTTGCTTGAACCTGCCCCTTCATTCAGTCAGTTGTAACCTTTCCTTCATTAACGGAGAGAAACGTGCAGATCGTATCAAATCGTGACTCATCAGGGTGCTTTGTCGCCCTTCGGGGCTCCTGGGTGGCTCAGGTGGTAAGCTTCTGATTCGGGGTCAGCTCATGATCTCCTGGTTGGTGGAGGGGGCGTGGGTTCGAGCCCCGCATCAGGCTCTTCACTGACAGCTCGGAGCCTGGAGCTGCTTCGGATTCTGGGTCTTCCCCTCTCTCTGCACCTCCCTTGTCTCACTCGCTCGCTCTCTCAAAAATAAACATTAAGAAATTTTAATTTTTTATAATATTCTTAATTTATTTTTGATAGAGACAGAACATGAGGCGGAGGCAGAGAGAGAAGGAGGCACAGAACCAGAAGCAGGCTCCAGGCTCTGAGCTGTCAGCACAGAGCCTGACGCGGGCCTCGAACCCACGAACATGAGATCTGACCTGAGCCGAAGTCAGAGGCTTAACTGACTGAGCCATTCAGGTGCCCCAAGAAATTTTTAAAAAGCACTTTGTTTCACTTTGAAAAACCACCAGACAGCTAAAAGCGCCCGTGCAAGTAGGCAGCCACCTCCTCCCTTGTCCTTTGTCCTCCTTGCAGACGAGGTGGGCTGAGGTGGCTGTGGGACACGGTCCTCAACGGGTGAGTTATGCAGAGTCACCGTGAGGACACGTGATGATCCAGAAGGTGTTTTTGAAACTTGAGCCTTAAATTAAAAAAAAAATTTAAGTTTTATTTATTTTGAGAGAGAGAGAGAGAGAGAGAGAGCGAGCGTGAACAGGGGAGGAGCAGAAAGAGGGAGAGAGAATCCCAAGCAAGCTCTGCACTGTCAGCGTAGCGCCCTACACAGGGCTCGATCCCATGAACTGCGAGATGTGTCCTGAGCCAAAGTCGAGAGGTAGATGCTTAACCAACAGAGCCCCCTGGACGTCCTGGGCCCGCGTTTCCGGGGGCAACTCCGGACAGGTTGGTGCAGGTATGAGATCCCCGCGCCGTAGTCAGCGTGGGCGGCCCCTCAGAAAGGGTCACGGTGGTGGATATTTTATTCACAAGCGGGGGCTTGGTCTACGAGGGGCAGATCGGCTGATTCGGAACGTTAGCCCCTCACCTGCTCGGAGGCTCATGGCTGTTAGACCGGCTTCCCAGATTTCCGGCTCTCGTCAACACGTAAATCTAAACCGAGTGAATTTTTTTTCTTCTCCTCTGTTTGGACAGCGGTAGGGGAACCAGTGCAGAGCTGCTACCAACGCAGCCTTTTCATCTTCTGCTTCTTTCTTCCAGGTGAATTGGGAGTCTTGGCTCCTGGAGGATTCTAGTCGAGCCGAGCTGCCTGTGACGGACAAGAGCGATGACTCGCTGCCCGTGGGAGTTGCCGTCGACTATACTAACCAAGTGGAAATCACCATCAGTGAGTGTGGCCTGGTGGGGCTTGGTGCAGAGGCCGTCTCCTTGCCAACCATGGTTGATATTTAAATCCCGTTCTACACGCCGCGGGGCGCTTTTCACTTCCAGGAGCGCGTTTCCACTTGAGTGACACAGAGTGTGTGGTGATGACACTAGACTAACCTAACAGATACTCTTGGATGAGATGAGAGGAGACTGTGTGTGTGTGTGTGTGTGTGTGTGTGTGTGTGTGTGTGTGTGTTGTGTGTGTGTGTGTGTGTGTGTGTGTGTAGCAGTGCTTGGGTTAAGACCCAGATCAGAATGGAGACCTCAAGCACTTGGCTTCCAAATCGGGCCTGAGAGTGTGCTCTGAGGACGCCTTCTCCCCGGCTGAAGTGTACAGGGGCCGTGGAGGACCTAACCTACTTTGGCTCTTTTCTTTGCTCTTTGGCCCGTCGGTTTGTAGCAGTGTCCTCATGAAGCACCATTAAGTTCCTGGTCAGGTTATTCAGTCTTATTAGCTCATTTACTTTGATTGTTTTCAAGGCTCCATGGACAAAATGTATGCTAGGACTCAGCTGTGAAGGAATATAAAGTGGTTGGACTCCCCTTTCTGTGTCCTTCTGCGTCTTTTCCAAAGTCTTTGGTCTGTCGATTTTCAGCTAGATCGGCCTCTTCCTAGAGATGCCGGTCTCGGTCACGGGAATAGTGTGACACTGAGACACGCTTGTAAGGCTCGCGGGAGCCTAGAGACCGTCGCGGGCGCCGCAGCACTGCCAGAATGGCGGTTAGGAATGACAGCGGCTCTGAGAGCCTGTTCATCTGTGAATCGGAACACGTGGACTCGAGCTTTACGGTTGGGATGAGTCCTTTCGGCCCCTTCTTGCTCGGGGCAGACTCTCCGTCCCCTTCCCCTTCATGACTTGGTTCTCTTCTCACTTCTGTTTTCTTTTTTAACAGGTGACGAGAAGACTCTCCCTCCTGCTCCAGTACTTCTGCTGCTTTCAACAGATGGAGTGCTTTGTCCGTTTTACATGATCAACCAGAATCCTGGGGTGAAGTCTCTCATCAAGACCCCAGAGCGGCTCTCATTAGAAGGAGAGCGACAGCCTAAGTCGTCAGGTACGTGTGTCTTCCTGCTCCGGCAGTGGGGGAGCTCCACGGGCTTGTTCCGGATGGTCCCCACGGGTACAAACTGCGTAGAGACGCCTGTCGGTCCTGTCCCTCGGCCCCGACTGTCTTCACCAGGCAGGGACTGACTTTTCCTTGAACACATGCGCACTCTTGCTTCCCCTCGCCCACTAGCTTTATTCTCTGACCTTGACTTTGGTGAAAGGGAAGCTCAGCCCCATGGATTTACCCACAATACCCTGTCGTAGTGCCCTGTGTTATGTGGTGTCAGTCCTAAAGACGTTAGCCCAAGGGACTGGTTAAATACGGGATTGTACACGCTGTGAATGTCACATAACTGTCACCAGTGCTGCATTTGTTGACAAAGAGCTGGTGGGATAGATCATGAAAAAGCACTGTATGCTTTATGATTCCTTTCTTATGAGAAAAAAAATATATATATATATTTATATATTGGGAAAACATATATGGGGGAAATGTATGCATATGTATAGGGAAAATACTAGAAAGGTGGATATTAAAATCTAAATAGTGGTTATATCTGGGTGGTGGGAACAAGGGGATTTAGTTTTCTTTAGTTTTTTTTCCCTCCTCTTTGAAAATATTACTTAAGTAATATATGTTTATTGGCAAAAAATTAAAAAATACTAAATCACTTAAGAGTCCCTCAGACATCGGGGCACCTGGGTGGCCCAGTCGGTTAAGCATCCAGTTCGAGTCCCACTTCGGGCTCTGTGCTGACAGAGCCTACTTTGGATTCTGTGTCTCCCTCCCTCTCTCTCTGCCCCTCCCCTGCTCATGCTCTGTCTCGCTCTCAAAAAAAAAAGTCCCTCAGACATCAGGCGATAGCCATAACCCACATTTTGATACGTGTTCTTCATATACACAAATGGACACATATAAACGCTGATATATATTTCCAGATTTTTCACAGTGACCGCTATCACTTGGGAGAACAAAGTCTAAAACTTTCTAAAGGGGGATTGTTTTGTGTTGTCAAATTTCACCACTGTTCTCTTTTTGAATTCTGTGAATATATAACCGTTAAGAGTTTTCTCTGGCTAAAGAAGTGCATATAGGGGCGCCTGGGTGGCTCAGTCGGTTAGCGTCCGGCTTTGGCTCAGGTCATGATCTCGTGGTTCGTGGGTTCGAGCCCCGCGTTGGGCTCTGTGCTGACAGCTCAGAGCCTGGAGCCTGCTTCGGATTCTGTGTCTCCCTCTCTCTCTCTGACCCTACCCTGCTTGTGCTGTCTCTTTCTGTCTCTCAAAAATAAAATAAAAAACATTAAAAAAAATTTTTTTTTTAAATAAAAAAGAAGTGCATATAGCGCGACCAATTCTCTAAGAAAAAGCGTGTTGACCAGTTGGGTCGGAGAAGGTTGACCGTGTATTTTCTTGCTGCTTCCCAGTGCAGAGTGAGTTGTTCAGAAACAGAACCACTCGACACTTGGACTCTTGTCACTCGGCAGTGCGTCCCCAGTAGTAAACCAGGTCACCACGCATAGACGTGGTGATGTTACCGTGGGGCATCTCATTATTTATAGTGTGTGTGTTCTTTGATGGTTGTTTTTTGTAAGCTTATTTATTTATCTTGAGAGAGAGAGGAGAACGCCCACGCACACACGAGCAGGGAGGGGCAGAGAGAGAGTGAAAGAGAATCCCAAGCAGGCTCCGTGCTGTTAGCACAGAGCCCCACGCGGGGCTTGAACTCACAAACCGTGAGACCATGACCCGAGCTGAAACCGAGTAGGACACCCGACCGATGGAGGCGCCCAGGCACCGTTGAGTGGTTCTTCCCTGAAGTGCTCCTGAGCCACAGACTCCCTACGCTTAGTTGTGCGGGCTGCTGGCAAGCAGTGCAGCCTGGGCATTGGGACCCTGCCGAGTGATGTGTGTTTCTTTTTTTTACAAAAAATTTTTTAGGTTTATTTATTTTGAGAGACAGAGATAGTACAAGTTGGGGAGGGTCAGAGAGAGAGAGGGAGACAGAGGATCCCAAGCAGGCTCGTCACCGTCAGCTTGGAGCCCAGTGTGGGGCTCAAATTCACGGAACTGTGAGATCATGACGTGAGCTGAAACCGAGTAGGACACTCGACTGACCGAGCCCGCCGGGCGCACCGGCTGGTGTCTGTTTCCGAGCACAGTTCAGTCGGAAGGACTTCACCGCTAGCCCGTGAAGCCCCAGTGTACCCCAGCAGAGGCCAGTTTTCCTGTTCACCTTTCCTAGAGAAAGGCCCCTCTCCCGTCATGCTTGGTCCAGAGGTGACAGCCAAAGAGGAGTGGCAGAGAGTGGCCAGCAGCCGTAGCTAAAGTCTAGGTGGCGGGTACAGAAGGCATCAGTGGCTCCGCCCCTTCCCACGCCGCAGCGCCGAGGGTGCGGGCTTCAGGGATCAGCAGGAGCACGAGGGTGTTCATGTGCCCAGTTCTGTGTTCAGGTGGGAAGGCGCCTCTGGGTCTGGCATGTACTTTCTGTGGAGGTTGCCGAACACGCCGGGAGCCGCGCGCACTGGCACGTTTGTGCGGTGGTCGGCTCCATCTTCGTTGCGCGAGAGAAGTGTTAACGGAATACATTTACTTGCGTCACACTTCGGGAAGGTGACACTTTACTGGAGTCCTTGTTTTCACGTAGTGAAGGCACAGTTCCGAAGACTCAAGACCCGTTCGTGTAAATGTGTTGGCAGTAAATATTGCTTTCTTATTTATTTATTGTGTTCCTTACTGAGTTGTTTAATTTGGCAAATTATCGTGTTTACTTTATAGAAAGTTTGGAAAACAAAAAAATGTCAACCTGCTTTCTCCTGTTTTTTCATAAACATCTTTCTTCGCGGTTGTCAAGTTCATATACATCATTCGTGTGTAGGTTTTTTAATGTAAATTGTGTTTCCTGCGTTCTTAATCTTGGTGATTCATTTAAAGGACTGACTGCTTACTATTCCACTGAACGTCTTTTACCATTTGTGTAAAAAGATGCTAAATGTCTTTTTCATTTTTTAGGTTAATTTTATAGGCTTTATTCTTAGAAGTGGGATGACTGAGTCCATTTTTTAATGATTTTTGAGACCTAATGCCAAAGTGTTTTCTAAAAGATGCTCTATTAGGTACCCACTAGTGATAAAGATTTCAGGTTTATTTTACCCTTCCAAACATAGGGGATTAGATATATTTAAAGTTTGATCATTTAGAAAATAGTCAAAAATATGCCTTGTTTAAATTTGCGCTTCTTTGATTAGGCAGATTCATCAGTTATGTATTTTGTGAATTAGGTATCTGAATTATATCAGAATCCTGAAATTTCTTAATCTCAATTTGTATGAGCTTTTTAAAAAATATAAAACATATTGTCTTTTGCTACAGATTTTTTATCTACTTTTTATTTATGTAACTGTCTTTAGGCTGTCAAATCTTTTTTTAACATTTATTCATTTATTTTGAGAGAGAGAAAGAGAGCAAGCAGGGGTCGGGCAGAGAGGGAGGGCCAGAATTCCCAAGCAGGCTCCATGCTGGGCTTGAACCCACAGACTGTGATATCATATCATGACCTGACCTTAGATCAAGAGTTGGACGATTAACCAACTGCCTCAAGGCAGTCAAATACTTGATTTTTTTTTTTGTCACTTCCAAATTTCAAGTTGTTAGACTCTCAGTGATTTTACTGACTTTCTGCCTCCTTGTTTTTGAGATGTATGTATACATGTGTTTTTAAATTATTATTATTATTTTTTAGTTTATTTACTTATTTTGAGAGAGAGAGCAAGCAGGGGAGGGACAGAGAAAAGGAGAAACAGAATCCCAAGCAGGCTCCGCATCATCCCTGCAGAGCCTGATGCAGGGCTTGAAACCACAAACCGTGAGATCAGGACCTGAGCTGAGATCAGGAGTCAGATGCTTAACCAGCTGAGCCACCCAGGCACCCCTACATGTGTTTCTATATATGTAGATGTCTTTAATTTATGTGGAATTGCTTTTAGGCACTATTATGAAGTAGAAGTCTGAATTAAAGGTTTTTCTTAATTGTTGATGAAACGCTGCAGAATGGTTTGTTTTTCATTGTAACATAAAGAGGTGCTTTTTTTTTTTATGCCTTTCCCTGTTTCCTTTTTCTTTTAAAGTTTTTTCAGTTTACTGGGTTTTTTTTTTTTAAGTTTATTTATTTTGAGGTGGGGGGTAGAGAGGGAGGGAGAAGGAGAATACCAAGCAGGCTCATCCCCCCAGCGCGGAGCCTCACATGGGGCTCAGTCTCACGACTGTGAGATCATAACCGGAGCTGAAACCAAGAGTCGAACCCTTAACTGACTGAGCCTCCCAGGTGCCCCCTCCCCAGAGTTGGGTTCATCCTCCCACGTGAAGTTCGCTGTGGCAAGTCCAACGTCAGCCCCCTCTTCCCTCCCCCCTTCTCGAGCCAGGACGGTTCTCTCTGACTCCAGTCTGCCACGAGCCCTTTTCTGCCTCGCGGGCTTCCGTTGTGATGCTGCTAATTTCTCCCTTCTCTTTGTGCGTTTTGGTCACTGCAGGGAGCACCCCCACCACCCCGACCTCCTCTCCAGCCCCGCAGAAGCTCGACGCTCCAGCCCCGGCCGCACCGGCCTCCGGGCCGCCGTCCTCGCCGGCCGCTCCCCCCTCCACCTTCTCTTTACCTTCCGCTGTGTTCCCCTTCGGGTCCGCGTCGCTGAAGCCGCCTGGTCCTGCCGCAGGGGAGCCCCCTCCGCACTCCAGCGCCTCTGGCGCGTCTCTCTTCCCTTTCGGGCACCCTTCTCAAGCCTCCCTGGCGTCCAGCCTTCTGGCCTCTCCCATGGTGCCGCCCGCTGCCTCGTTCTCCTTCGGACCATCGGGTTTTAAGCCCACCCTGGAAAGCACCCCGATGCCAAGTGTGTCTGCTCCAAACGTAGGAATGAAGCCCTCCTTCCCCACCGCGGCCTCTGCGGTCAAGGCCAACCTCGGTGAGAAGTAAGTAACTCGTAACAAAAGAGTGCTTCTGCGGGAGCAGGAGTGGAAATACTGCGCGGTCGTCCCCGGAAGTGGTCATGTGAGTGGGGCTACGGGTAGAGTTTCTCTTTCGGCCTGTCTTCCCAGGTTATCCTTGTAAGTGGTGAAAACTCAGACTACATAAAAGATTTCCATTTAATCGGTGGATAGAGTCCAGGAGAGGCTCTTAGAATTTCTTGTTTTTAAATCATTAGAGGTTTACATTTAAATGATCGTTGTTGCTTTTTCAGATTTAAACTGTAGGTGATATTCCTTATTTTACAACGTGAGGCGATAAGGAATATGCATCCTGTGCAGGGAACGAATCTCTTGTAGCCCTTTGCCCCTGTGTCCACCCTTCACTCTCTGGACGGCGCTCTGGCAGCCGCCCCGTCGCCTGTGACGCTGTGCACCTGTCAGGTGACTCCGCGGGACAGGCGCGGGGCGTCTCCTTGTTCTTCGAGGACCGTCCCGATCCTGTCGCATGATCGCCACTCTCTGCGTGTGGGCGCCCCAGCAGCCCACGCCTGTCCTGCTGCTTAACTTTGTCCCTGGTTCTGGTCTCCCCACGAGAAGGCAAGCCCCTTGGCGAAAGTGACCCCCTCCACCTTGTCACCCTCCCAGCTCTCCCCCACTCATCCCTGCTACCTCTTGTTGCCCTGGACGTGGTGCTGGCTGTGGCCACCGTTGCTGCCACTGTCCCGTTGGTATCAAGTCGCCACACAGCCTCCCTGCCCAGCGGTTGCCTGGTGTCCATTTTGTCGCTGTACCGTGAATTACGTCGCTGACTTCTGCCCTGCAGGTGAAGCTCAGCTTTCCCTTCCCGTCAGCATCCCCACAACAGTGATCTCCTTCCTTCTTTTTCACTCCCCAGAAGGGGGGATCGCCCAAAGCGAGTCCTCAGTGATTTCCTTGGCAGAGAGAGAATGCCAGCCTCTCCCCATAGTGGAGTCCCGGCCTCCCTTTCTTACTTAGCTTGATGGAATGGAAGTCAGTATTTCATGTCCTGATAAACCTCATTTCTCCTTCGCATTAAATACTTACATTGAGTAGTTTACTTCTAAATATGCAGAAGATCATTGTTTTCCTTGCAGTGATTTATACGAAATAGTCAACATTTATTTTTCACAGAGGCAAAAGCATGGGGATAGTAAGTTGTCACTCGGTAGCGTTGCTCAGGGCCCGTGTGAAGGGGCCTCAGGGCGGGCCCTCCTCACGCAGTCGGACCGCCGTTTCAGGTTCACTGCCGTGGCTCCCTCCACCCCTGCCGTCAGCTCCCAGGCCGCACCCACGCCGCCGCCGTTCCCCTCCACCTCCAAGCCGGCTGCTTCTGGACCGCTCAGCCACCCCACGCCCCTCTCGGCGTCCGGCTCCGCGTCGTCAAAGCCCTCGGTCTCCTCCTCAGCATCAGGTATGGTTTTAAGGAAATCAGCCCTCAATTCTTAGGTTTGCATGTCTCACCTGCGAGGAATCCTAGCTCACGTAGTCAGGCCAGATTATTCTTTCTTGCTTCCGGTGGCTCACACTGATGTGCTGTGACGCCCGTACTCTGGGGAGAATTGCCGTGGCCTCGACGTTTCTCACGGAGCTAAGTGTGCGTGGTGGCCCAGAGGAGGCGTCTGCGGTGGCGTCTGCCTTCGGGTGCAGCCTGCCCTGCGTGCGGCGGGTGCAGAGCAGTTCGCCGGGCTGGGCGGAGGGAGAAGCCTGTGGCGGCGGCCAAGCTTGCGCCCCCGTGGTGGTTGCGGGTCTTTGCCCCCAGCTCTACTGTAAGCGCGCTTGCCGCGGGCCGCTCAGAAGTGGAGATCGTTACCATAGCCGAGAGGAATCGATGTGCGTGATTCAACCCCGTGACAGATGTAGCTGGCCTTTCTTTCCTTCCTTCATCCCGCGAGAGGTTGCATCGGTTGGGCAATGAAAACCGTCAAGCTTGCTAACATTTTGCACCATTTGCTTCGCATCTTTATCTTTTAACGTAAATTTTTTTCCTAAGACACTGGAGAGTTCCTTAACCCTGAGTATATTAAGTATGTATCTCTTAAATTTTTTTTTAATGTTTATTCATTTTTGAGAGAGAGAGAGAGAGGCAGAGTGTGAGCAGGAAGGGAGTCAGAGAAAGGGGGAGACACAGAATCGGAAGCAGGCTCCAGGCTCCGAGCTGTCAGCACAGAGCCCGACGTGGGGCTCGAACCCACGAACTGTGAGATCAGACCTGATCCGAAGTCGGACGCTTCACTGACTGAGCCCCCAGGCGCCCCGGATGTCTCTCGTAAATACCAGGGTATCTGACACATTAGCATGCTCAGGGGACTCAGCAGTAATCTGATCTGCAGCGCACACTGAGGTTTCCACTGTTGTCCCAATAGTGTTCTTTAGGGCTTTTCCCCTCCAGTCAAGGACCACATATTCTATCTCCTTAGTGTCAGTGTCACACATTTCTTCGCCCTGTTCATCTTCCTAAGCATTGATGTTTGTGAAGAGGTCAGGCCGCTAGGCAGGGAGCTGGTCGTCCACGTGGATGTGATTGTTTCAAGGTGACGAGACTCCGTTTCATTGAGCATTTTGGGTGGTAGCACCACGTGGGTGACGTGTATTGCGTGGTCTCGTTTTGTCCCGACGCGAGGAGTGCTCGCTGGCTTCCATGGCTAAGGTGGCGTCTGCCCGATGCGTCAGGGGACTGTTTTCACACGTGCCAGCAATACTACGTAGCCAGACGTGTTTGTGCAGCCATTTAGTGTGTGAGCATCAGGAATAAGGTTATCTTGGTAACTGTTGAGCAGGCTCTGAGCTGAGAATTCCTGAAATCCTCTCTCTTACCTATTTCTCAGGAGAGAAACTGCCTGATGGAGTTTACCAGCGTCACCTCGTTCCGGGACTTTCCCTCAAATTCTGAAAGACAGACCTAGAAAGTTACGGAGTCATGTCTTAGTCTTCACATCTGCTGTCAGTGTAGGAAAGAAGGGGTGAGCCAGGATGTGCGTGCTCTCTGTCTCCACCGCTCACCACCCACGTCTCCCTGCCCTTCCATTGCCGTTATTTCATTCTTCTATTTACTTACTTACTTACTTACTTATTTATTCATTCTTTTTAAGCTGGCTCCATACCCAGTGTGGGGTTTGAACTCACGACCCCAAGATCAAGGGTCATATGCTCCACCCGACCGAGCCAGCCAGGTGCCCCCTGCCATTATTTAATTATTTTTGTTTTATACATATACTTTTTAATGTTTCATTTATTTTTTGAGAGAGAGAGAGAGACAGCATGAGCAGGGGAGGGGCAGAGAGAGAGGGAGACACAGAATCCGAAGACAGGCTCCAGGCTCTGAGCTAGCTGTCAGCACAGAGCCCGACGTGGGGCTTGAACCCACGAACCGTGAGATCATGACCTGAGCTGAAGCTGGACGCTAAACCGACTGAGCCACCCAGGCGCCCCGCCATTATTAATTCTTAAAGTTTGGATGGTCCTAGGTTATTGGATCACAACCTCAGTAGCATGCTAGACTCACGGGGGGGTCTCTTCCCTGACGGTTCAGTCAGGCTCTCTAGAGGTGAGGCTTAGGGATGAGTTTTTGGTGTGTTTGTTTTTTATTTATTTATTTTTTGTCTTTATTTTATTTTGAGAGACAGAGAGCAAGCAGGGGAGGGTCAGAGAGAGAGGGAGACACAGAATCTGAAGCAGGGTCCAGGCTCTAAGCTGTCAGCACAAAGCCTGACGTGGGGCTCGAACCCACAGACTGTGAGATCATGACCTGAGCCAAAGTCAGATGCTCAACCGACTGAGCCACCCAGGCGCCCAATTGTGTGTTTGTTTTTTACATGCTCCCTAGGGGATTCTAAAGTACAGCAGGGCAAAGCTTGTTTTAGAAGCTTCCAGGAGGGTCCTGAAGACCCTGTGAGTTCTTACAAGGTGACAGGATTATGTAAACTTTGTTCTCGGTTCTCAGAGGTGCAGCAGGAGCCTCTGGGGAGTAAGGACGGGCCAAATGGCCAGGCTCCTGGGCCTGCACAAAAGTACATGTACCTACTTTCAGATATTCCAGTTTTACCTGCTTCATAAAAGAGTTTCACGTCTGGAAATGTAATATGTGTTTTTTAGTTATCTTAGAACAGGCTCAGAACCGTGGACATCACTCTTAGTAACAAAAATCATAAAATTGTCAGAGAAGGGCCGGGGACACTGGGCAGCTTATTTCTTAGATCTGAGGGAAGGACACATACGTGGGTAGAAAGAATGGGCACAGACGCTGTTCTCACGGCCTTCTTGTTCCCGCAGGGCGGTCCGCTCAGGGCAGCCCGGGCCCAGCGGCCTCGATGGTCCAGAAGTCCCCCAGGGTAGCCCCCCCGGTGGCAAAGGCGGGCGCTCCCCAGGTATGTTGAAACTGCACTTCCGGTGCCGTTTGTTCGTGCAGACGGTCCTACGTGTTTATGATAAAACGGGTTTTCATGTTTTAGAATTCATACCTTTGAAATAGAACTCAGGACTACGTGACGGGAAATCCTACAGCACGAGCTTTGAACATTTGTACGCACATGAAAGCCATTTATCTCCTCCCCAGAGCCTTAGCGCTGTCTTCCCTGCAGGTTCCGAGCTGGTCCACGCTGCGCTGTTCGCTTTGTTGGATTCTCTTCCTGTCTGAAAGGACTGGAACCCCTGATTTTTCTCTCATTTCCAAAGTAACTGACTAATCCATCCAGGGTCTTCTGTCTCTGTGCATTCCCATAAGATTTCGGTTTATCTTACTTTTATTAACGTATAATACACGTAGGAGAAAACATAGACACGTACACCAGCTGCATTCGCCTTGGTAACCGACACCTGATCAAGAAACGGAACTACCAGGACCCCAGGATTCTCCCTCGCGTGTGCCTTCTAGTTAGCCCCTTGCCCAAGGGAGCTCCCTGCTCTGATCTTTCTTTTACATTTATTTATTTTTGAGAGACAAAGTGAGACAGAGCACAAGTGGGGGAGGTAGAGAGAGAGAAAGAGACACAGAATCCAAAGACAGGCTCTAGGCTCTGAGCTAGCTGTCAGCACAGAGCCCGACATGGGGCTCGAACCCACAAACCATGAGATCTGACCTGAGCTGAAGTCAGAGGCTCAACCGACAGCCACCCAGGCGCCCCCCTGCTGTGAGTTCTTACAGCAAAGCTTAGTTTGGCCTGTTCATACCTTCTCTAAAATGGAGTCACACAGTATGTTTTCTTTTCTTTCCTTTTTTTTTTTTTTTTTTTTTTTTTACACAGTACGTATTCTTGTGTTTGGCTCAACGTTATGTTTGTGAAATCGATCATATCATTGTGACTATGTGGAATTCATCAGGTGGTTATACTACTAGTGTTTATCGTGCCCTTGACACATCTAAAGAGCTTCCAGGTATAAGTTCTCGCGAGCAGCATTGCTGTGCCCGTGGCAGTTGGTGTCTCCAGGGGAACATAGGTGTGCATTTCTGTTGGGCATGCACCCAGGACGGATTGCCGGGCCGGCGCCGTGAACTCCCCCAGGGATTCTGCGGCGGTTCAGCTCGTCCACATCCTCTCCAGCCTTGGTAGCTTTCATTTTTGTTGTTGTTGTATTTTGTGGTTTTAATTATAGTATTTTCCTAAAATGGAGCCTTTTTTCCATATGATTTTGGCCATTTGAATGTCTTCTTTTATGTGGTGTCTGTTCTCAAGTCTTTGATCTATTTTCCTCCAGGGCTGTCTGTCGTCTTAGTGATTTGTAAGAGTTCCTTGTCAGGTACACATGCACGCACATGCACGTGCACACATACGCACACGCGCACACACATTGTGTCTCTGTGAATTGCCTTCATTCTATTTGTGGTTTCTTTTGATGACTTAATATTTAGTTCTTGGTGCCATTCAGTACATCAGCTTTTCTTTTATGATTAGTGCTCTTTGTGTTGTTTTAGAAATCATTTCTGGTTCCAAGGTCAAAAGGCTTCTTCCTATGTTGTTTTTCTGTTTTGTTTTTAAAAATATTTTTTTTACTGTTTATTTTTGAGAGAAAGTGTGAGCGGGGAAGGGGCAGAGAGAGAGGGAGACACAGCATCTGAAGCAGGCTCCAGGCTCCGAGCCGTCAGCACCGAGCCCGATGCGGGGCTTGAGCTCACGAACCATGAGATCGTGACCTGAGCTGTAGTTGGACGCTCAACCGACTGAGCCACCCAGGCGCCCCACGCTTTCTTGTGTTTTTCTAAAAGCTTTATTATTTTAGTTTTCATATTTAGATTTATAATTTGTCACTTCAGTTATTTCTATGGTCTAACTTACAGAGAATTTTAGGTCACTTTCCCCCGCGACTATTTGCGTGCCCACAGGACCAGAGTCCTGGTTTTTCTTTCTCTTTCCCAGCCAGCCCTGCTCCTGCGTGCAGCGTGCACCCGTACAGGCATAATGTAAACGCCCAGGTGGCGGGTCTGGTTTTAGGCATAGCGTATGACACATGGTACTTGTTAGATACGTGTTTGCTGGTTCTCTATGTGTTCCTTGTTGTAGGTATCAAATAATCTAACAGCCATCTCTGTAACGTCTTTTAAGGTCTGTCCGGCAGAATTCTTGATTTCTGTCTCCCCCACAGCCACTCCAGGCCGTTCGCTCCAGCCCCAAACCCAGAAGTCCTTCCAGATTCCTCTATTGAACAGAACCTCCCCTTAGTCCTTACTAGTGGAAGGTTTTTTTCAGCTCTGCTCGGTGGGGCGTGTGTGTGACATAAATCCATGTCTCTGTCGCCCCTGCTAATGTCCTGTTTCAGGCCATTGTCCTCTCTTGCCTCATTACCCTCCTGACTGACCTCCCTATTTTTTCTCCCTCTCACCTACCTCTGTGTTCCACTTAGCAGCAGGAGGGACTTTTAAAACCATAAAGCCAAGAATAAACTCTCCTGGAACTCCCAGTAGCTTCCCTGCGCACTTAGAGAAACGCCCAGACTCCCTGGTGTAGTTGTCCACGACCTTCTCCAGCCTCCTCCCTGACTTCGCTGTGCCCTCGCGTGCTCGCTCTGCCACCAACATGCCACGCGTCTTTCGTGCCTCACGTTCTTTGCACTCGCTCTCCTCACTGCCGGGAGGTGCTTCCCCCAGAACTTCCCGGAGCTTTTGGCTCAACCTCGGGGCTGGTTCAGAGACCGCTCGGTGAGGGCGTTCTGGGCGGCTCACTTCCAGCGGCGCCCCCTTTCTCTTCCGCCGTGTCACTGTCCCCAGGAGGATGTCCAGTTCCACGAGAGTAGGGAGACACTCCCCCCGCCCCGTCGTGCTCCCCCCTCCACTGTCGAGAACAGCCGTACACAAGTAGGCACCCGGTCAGTATGGGCTCGCAGGAACAAGCGAGGAGCAGCGAGCGTATCACGAGGGTCAAGGGCTGAGGCAGCGGCTTCCGGAAGCCGCATATCCGGTGGGGATGCGCCTGTCAACCTCTTGCCTTCCGTTTCAGGCGAAATCACTTCAGCCTCCAGGTACGGAAAAGCAGGGCCATGCGTGGAAAGAGTCGGATCCCGTGATGGCTGGAATCGGGGAGGAGGTAAAGTGGACCCCGCAGGCTTCCCCAGCAGCAGCTCTGGCCGTGGGACGGGGGTGGTGCTGGGTGCAGAGCCCCGCACCAGCCTTTTGTTCTGGCGGCCGGCCGTGGCGCGTCCCCGGGGTCCGCACCTGCTGGGGCGCAGGAGCAGGGGCCGTGCTGCCGAGTCCTTCAGACTGAGGGGCTGCCCCCCCTGTGGCTTCTGCAGATCGCACACTTTCAGAAGGAGCTGGCAGAGCTGAAAGCCCGGACCGCCAAAGCCTGTTTCCAAGTGGGCACTCCGGAGGAGATGAAGCTGTTGCGGACGGGGTCCGACGACCTGCACACCTTCCTCCTGGAGATCAAAGAGGCCACGGAGGTGTGTGCTTGCCGACGCTCTTCCGAGTTGAACCGCACTCTTAGGAGTTGCTCTCCTAGTGCTCCGTGGGCGCCCGTGCTCTGTGTGCGAGGAGCACTTGTGCTGGTGGTCGGAGGGACGCGTCGTTTACCTAGGACGCCCAGGTTCACACCCGCCCTTCAGCACTTGTGAATGGTGTGACTTTGAACAAGTTAGCCTAGCCATGCCAGGTTTTAGTTTTCTCGTATGGAAAATGGCATAATGTTCGTGTCTGCCCCACTCACACCTTCGGGGCACTCCATGAAAACCCATTACCGTTGCTAGTTTCGGCACATTTGAAAATTTACCATATTTTGTAGTAAATGGTTGGGTTATAACAAAGAGGGCTGAGGGGCCTATCTGGTCTAAAAATACCACGTATTCAATGTTCGTGGTATTTACTGTGTTACTATTACTACCGGTCCCTGCGTGCCCGCACTGTGGAGTCTGCTGAATCCTCAGACCGTCCTGGTTGCTAGGTGCTGTTTGCTTTGTCTCTCTTGCAAGTCAACAGGCCAAAGGATAGAGAGGTGAAATAATTTGTCCAAAGCTGCCCAGTTTCCACACGCCAGTCCCAGAGTGTCTGCCTCCAGAGCCCTGCCCTTAGCGTGTTCCGAAGGAGGAGCGGCCTCCAGGGAGTCGGCAGTGATTCCCTTGGGGCGCAGGACCGTGGGTGCTGCCCACAGTCTTCCTCCGTTCTCTGAGTTTCCGGCCAACAGAGTCTGTGTTTTGTTTGTTTTTAATATAATTTTTTTTTAGTGTTTATTTATTTTTGAGAGACAGAGACAGAGCGTGAACAGGGCAGGGGCAGGGAGAGAGGGAGACACAGAATCCGAAGCAGGCTCCAGGCTCCAAGCTGTCAGTATAGAGCCCAATGCGGGGCTCGAACTCCCAGACCGTGAGCTCCTGACCCGAGCCAAAGTCAGATGCTTAACCGACTGAGCCACCCAGGCGCCCTGCGGATTTTTAATAAGGAAAAAAAAATTTTTTTTAAAGTGAACATCAGTACTTTTCTACGCAGCGAGTTTCTTTTTTGTGTGACTGTTCAGACACGTGTGTCACATTAACTGTCCGAGAAACCCCACCTTCCGTGATCTGGACAGAAAGGTTCGTTTCTTAGAAATGCCACTTTTTTTCTTGGTATTAAAACATCCTTGTAACTTTTCTAGTCTCTTCACGGAGATATAAGTACCCTGAAAACAACCTTACTCGAGGGCTTTGCTGGCGTTGAAGAAGCCAGAGAACAGAACGAGAGAAACTGTGACTCTGGGTACGTGCACCTGCTCTACAAGCGGCCCCTGGATCCCAAGAGCGAAGCGAAGCTCCAGGTAAGAGGATCCGGCCCGGGGCAGGGGGGCGGGGGGGAGGGTGTGCTGCTGCCAGCCACCTCCTGCCAGGCCACCTCCTCGGAGAGGCCCTGCTTCTGAGCACTGCCCCTGAGAAGCCAATCACTTACCCGCTTGGCACAGACGTCCTCAGCTGTGACCAAGAAAACAGCACTTTTCCACTTAATTGTGTTAGGGTGAAAAAAAACATGAGAATTCTTTATTAAACTTTAAGCTTGGTGGCAAGCGTACCATTGGGAAAAATACGTGTTTATAAATCAGATAACGAACAATAACTGTTCATGTGCCGGTTGCTCATTGAGTGCTAGCACTCTGGACTGGAAAACCAGCTGCTCCACAACGTGAGGGTTACCGATCCCGGGATGCAGAGAAGGAAGTCGAGGCCCGCGGGCTGAGGGGCTCGGCCCTGGTGAGGTTTGTTAGTGCGAGCGGAACCAGATCAAGGGCTCCACCTGCGGGGGCTCTTTCCCATGCGGACGTCAGCACGGTCACCTCTGTCATCATTCATGCCTATTCTTATTTCCGTTGCGGCGAAGTCTGGTTTTTGTTTCCAGCTTTCAATTCACTGAAATTCATTGCCTCTTGAGCCTTGGCGGGGTCACCTCCCACCTCCTCGCATTTGCCTGGGGTCCTGGTCGGAAAGGTGCACAGGCGGCCGCTCTGGTCTTCCTCA
>NC_043712.1:4679050-4682774 GCF_006229205.1 Suricata suricatta | reverse complement strand
TGGGAGACCCCCTGCTGTGTCTCAGCCCTGTGGTGTTGCGGGGGCCCGTTTCCTGGCTGGGGGAAAGCAGACCCCCCCCCCCGCCACTCCTCGGGTCACCGCCTCCCTGGTGCGTCTGGATACACGTTCTCGTTTCGTGCGTGTTGCCCTCCTGCTCTGCATCCAGGCTGGAAGAGGTGTGCTGCTCTGGGGACGTTCACGAGGAAATGCTTCCCTCTTCTCCCAGCACTGAGCGGATAGCAGCATTTATCTTGTGTACGCCATGTCCAGACGGGGGGGGGGGGGCAGACACTGGGACCGCCCGAGCACCCCCGCGGATCAGTGCCGGGCCCTGAGCCTGTGGCGTGGGGTATGTCGCTGTGGCGGTGCAGGGGAGAGAGCAGCAGAGCCGCAGGAACGAAGTGTCTGTGAGAGGCCCGCCAGGTCCCCTCTGGTGGACGGAGTGCGAGGGCGCTTGGCAAGACCGGCGCTGGCTGGCGCACCGAGGCGCAGTCCGCTCGTGTCAGTGAGCACGGCCCGCCCGCCGCCGCCGAGAAGTGAGTTGCAGTTTATAGTTGATGCCAAGGTGACTGCTGCTTCTGCTGGAATCGCCTGGCTCTTCATAAGTGACATTTGGTCTTTTTCTTTAAAGGAAAATTTACTTCTTACACTTATTTCTTTTTGAGAGAGGGTGAACGGGGGAAGGGAAGAGAGAGAAGGAGACACAGACTCTGAGGCAGGCTCCAGGCTCTGAGCTAGCGGTCTGCACGGAGCCCGACGCGGGGCTCGAGCCCACAGATCATGGGATCATGACCTGAGCCGGAGTCAGACGCCCAACTGACCGAGCCCCCCAGGCGCCCCGCATTTGCTCTTTTTCAGTTGGGCCAACACTCTCATCGCAGAGTAATTTTTAAAACAAAACACAGTAAGAACTGTGCACCGGTGGAGGGTGATTCCCAGTGGCAGTGCTTTGCCTGCCTTGGTGACTGTATTTAGCGGAAGGCTTTATCTTCATTTCACGTTTATTTTTGAGACTCGGGTTGTATAGCCGTGAAGATTATCACTGGATTGACATTTAAAGAAAACGATTGCAGGCCTCAAACAAATCGGCGCGAATTTTAATATTGGGCAATTCAGTTGCTATTGCTGATCCTCGTCTTTGAGAAGAGGGGAGTTGTAGTAGGGTAATTCTGTCTGGGTCACAGTTAGTTTCCCGGGTGGGAGAGCAGACCCCGAACGGCCGCGCCGTCGGAGCCGCAGCGTGGGGCGGAAGATGCCCGGAGCCTGGTGAGCTCCCGTGCGGGAGCTGACGAACGAGAGAACGGGCCGCGGTGTTTGTGCCTGGAGCCCCGGAGCGGCGCGCCCGCTCTCTCCCATCGCTTTGTGCCGCCTGCTTCTCTGTCACAGTTAAAAAGGTTGAGTTCCGTTGTTCATTTTAATCACGCCATTCCGATGATTCGATTAAAGCCTGTTGTGTTTTCTTTGTTTCTTACGGCTCTCACTAGGAAAACATGGCAAAATTCTTTTGAGTGTTTCAGTGCACCTTCCTCCAGGCCACCGGAAAACGGAGTCATTCGCCTTCTCGTTTTGTTCGGCGTAGGAGATCCGGCGCCTCCATCAGTATGTGAAGTTTGCCGTCCAGGATGTGAACGACGTGCTGGACCTGGAATGGGATCGGCACCTGGAACAAAAGAAAAAACAAAAGTGAGCGAGGCCCCTCATCCGCCGGGGGCGGCAGGAGATGTGCTGTGGGCTTGTATAAAACACGGTGTAGGAGACGGATCCAAGACCCTGCAGGTGTTTATTTTCTGTGACCCGGTCACCGTATTTCTAGAAATTTGTTCCACAGACATGAAAGCAACTTGACCATTGACGTAGAGGAGTTAGTGTTGTTTGAGGGTGAAACTTTGGATGCGACCTAGTATCTAGAAGTTAGAGGAGCGGCCCTGTTAGTCCGGGCACGTTTTCTTCATGCGGAATACGGCGTAGCGTGTTCTCAGAAAATCATTAACTTCGTGTTGTGTGTGACACGAATCATACGAAAGTATGGCACCATGAAAATTGTTGATCTGATCTATAAGACACGGGAAAGGATAGACGACAGTCATGCTGGATGACCTCTGTGGAGAGGTCTCCGCGTAGAAAAACAGGCTAGAAAATCCGTCAACATATTCAGTTACAGCTGCGAATGGGGTTAAGGGAAATTTTTCTTTTTACTTTTCTGTATCTTCCCAATCTTCTTGTTGGGGAGACCTTCCTAATTAGCGTGGGTGACTTAGAACGGAGGAAAGGAGGAAAGGCACGAACCTTGTCCTACCCTCATCTTCTGTGCCCGGATGTCTGGCCGTATGCCACCTGTGTCCCCGAAGGGACAGAAAGCAGTACCTTGTGAGAACAGTGGAATGCCCCCAGGAAAGCCGAGAAACAGATCGGCCCTCAAAAGGGCCTGCGCTTGATTAATGTGATTGGCCCTGTGAGGAAACAAACCGGGAAATGATCCGCTTGCTTGTTTACGAAGCTGTGGGATCACAGAACTTGTAAGTGGGGCGACCTGGGTGTGATGTCAGGGGCAGGGCCTGAACGTGCGTAAGAGTCAGGAAACAGAAGTTAATACATCGCCTCGGACGGTGGAGGAGGGACTGGCACCTGACCCGAGTGCCTCTGTTTGGAGCACAGATCGGGGAAGCAGAGGTGAGCGTTGCTGCTTTGGACGCTGGGCGGGGAGGTGGCGGGCAGGATTCTGTGGCCTGTGGCCTGGAGCACTGGTCCCCTGGGCAGTGGGGCCCCATTCAGGGTTTCACACTCCCTGCCCTGGTTCTGAATTCACGTTCAAGCGCATGGGAGAGAATGTCTTGACCTGACGGCGGAACATTCTGTTCTGCTTGACTGTTGGATTTCTCTGCTGGTTAAGAAGTCGGCTTTTGTAAAAGTGCATCATGGTATCAGAGACGCCAGACTTTCTTCTCCTTTATGACACCCCTATGCACTTTCTCCGTGTGCTGCTTTTTTTTAACTTCCCTTTCCGCAGAGTTTAAGTTCATAAATCTGTATAATTTTTTGGTGCACCTCTCGTTATTAAACCCTTTCAGATATTACCTTGTACCCTACTGAAAAATGCCTTTTTAGAAATGTATGTTGAACTGCCTTTGTCACCAGAAAGAAAGGGATTGTTGTTCCTTTCTTGTTCTAGATCTTTCAGGTGGGTTACCCCTTTGCTGGGACACCGTGTGCTCACCTGTGTTTCTTGACAGCGCTCTGCAGAAATGATGTCCCTGTGGACCTCCAGTGACCCCGGGGCTTTGTTAGTGTAATTCACAGGCAGAAAAATACACAGACCCCGAGTGGATAGCTGAGCGAACACATTCCCCCTGGCCCTCATTTTTGGCTCCGGTTTCCCACCCTTCTGTCCCCCAGAACCTCCGTGAGGCTTTGTGCGATCGTGTGTCCTTTGCTGCAGGCCTGGCCTGCCTGCCCTAAGCTGCTTGCGCTCATTCTGTGTTGTGTTCGTATAGCTTTCGCCCTCTCTCTATGTTCTGGTAACTCCCCGCGGCTGCTTGTGTGCCGGGTGTCCGCACTCGCTTCGCTCACTGTCACAGATGTAGTACTTGGACCATTCACGCTGCGTTCTTTCCTCTCTGCCGTTGACAGGCGCTTGCTGGTGCCAGAGCGAGAGACGCTGTTCAACACCCTGGCCAACAACCGGGAGATCATCAACCAGCAGAGGAAGAGGCTGAACCACCTCGTG